>NW_026288321.1:0-14994 GCF_023373465.1 Oncorhynchus keta
GAATACAGAAACAATCTTGATGCATGGATTCCGATTGGTCAGACCAGCTTTTAAATAGACCTTAGCACGGGTACTTCCTGTTTGAGTTTCTGCCTATAGGAAGGGATGAGCAAAATGGAATCGTGATCTGATTTGCCGAAGGGAGGGCGGGGAGGGCCTTGTAGGCTTCCTGAAGTTGGAGTAGCAGTTGTCAAGTGTTTTACCAGCGCTACTACAATGTAGAACTTCTGTAGTACTTTCCTCAAATTTGCTTTGTTAAATTCCCCAGCTACAATAAATGCGGCCTCAGAATATGTTGTTTCCAGTTTGCATACAGTCCAGTGTAGTTCCTTGATGGCCGTCGTGGTATCGGCTTGAGGGGGATGTACGGCTGTGACAATAACCAAGGAGAATTCCCTTCGGGGAGATAATACGATTCGGCATTTGATTGTGAGGTATTCTAGATCAGGTGAACAAAAGGACTTGAGTTTCTGTATGTTATCACAATCACACCATGAGTAGTTAATCATGAAACATACACCCTTCCTCTTCCTCTTCCCTGAGAGTTCTTGATTCCTGACTGCCCGATGAACTGAGAACCCAGCTGGCTGTATGGACAAAGACAGCATATCTGAAGAGAGCCATGATTCCGTGAAACAGAGTAAGAGAGTAATATACTCGGAAGCGGTGGATGGTGTGCCCCCCTCCTGAGTCAGAATACCTCTTCTCCCCCAGCGGTGTCTTGGAGCCTCTGGGATACGTTACAGTGCCCTGGGGGGTACGAACAAAGGAGCCAATTTGGGAAAGTCTTAGTCCTGGTTGTAATGCTGGTGCTCTGATATGCAAAAGTTATTTGCGGCTGTAATAACACACAAAAAAAAATGTTTTGGGTGATAATGTAATGTGGAAGGACCACCAGAGGGCAGGCTGGGGGCTCATGGATAGTAGCCCAACAAGGCTAGGGAGATAATGTAAGAAATAACACTTAAGAAAATACTGCAAAGTTGTTTCGGAGCAGCCATGTCTGTTGGCGCCATCTTGTTCTCAGTGTGTGTGTTGATGATGTTTACAATGCATGTTTGGTGTGTGCATTTATAATGTGTGTGTGTGTGTGTGTGTGTAATGTGTGTGTCTACAGGTTGCTTGGTGTGTGTTAACCTCTAGTGAGGTAGCTCCGAAATAGCTCCGTTTGTTCTTCACGTTTGGCTGAGAAATCGCCCGAAATTGCAGTCACGAAAACGGCGAAAAATATTCCAAATTAGCTCCATAATATCGACAGAAACGTTGTTTATAATCAATCCTCAAGGTGTTTCTCTAATATCTATTCGATAATATATCCGTCGGGACAATTCCGTTTTTCAGTAGGACCGATTGGAGTAATGGCTACCTCTGTATTTTACGCGAGAGTCACCCTGGTAACCACTTGCGCAATGTAGCCGCCTACGGGTATTCTTCAACATAAATGCGTAAAACTACGTCACAATGCTGTAGACACCTTGGGGAATATGTGGAAAGCGTAAGCTCGTTGATGGTACATTCACAGCTGAATAGGGACTCATTGGAACGCAGAGCTTTCAAAACATGAGTCACTTCCGGATTGGATTTTTCTCAGGTTTTCACCTGCAACATCAGTTCTGTTATACTCACAGACAATATCTTTACAGTTTTGGAAACGTTAAGAGTGTTTTCTATCCAAAGCTGTCAATTATATGCATATTCTAGCATCTTGTCCTGACAAAATATCCCGTTTACTCTACGGGAATGTTTTTTTGTCCAAAAATGAAAATACTACCCCCTAGCCACAAAAGGTTCATAATTAGTGTGTGTGTGCATTTATAATGTGTGTGTGTGTAATGTGTGTGTCTACAGGTTGCTTGGTGTGTGTGCAGAGGTTCACCATGGTGATGGAGAGATTCCTCCAATCAGAGTTCCCTTCATACAGACACCTGGACCAGGACAGTTACATCACACACAGACACTGCAGGTACACACACACACACACACACACACACACACACACACACACACACACACACACACACACACACACACACACACACACACACACACACACACACACACGTAATAAGTAATGTGTGTGTCTTTGTTATAATAGCGTGTGTGTGTGTGTGTTCCAGGGTACATCCAGCTGTGTCTGAACGACCTCCAGATTCTCAGCCCTCTGCTGCCATGGCATCACTCCTTCTCAGAACGACAGGAGGAGAGAGGGTGGAGAGGAGTGAGACAGAGAGAGAGAGGGAGGAGAGGAGAGAGAAAGGGGGAGAAGAGAGGGAGGAGAGGGAGAGGAGAGACAAAGGGGGAGAAGAGAGGGAGGAGAGGAGAGAGAGAGAGAAAGGGGGAGAAGAGAGGGAGGAGAGGAGAGAGAAAGGGGGAGAAGAGAGGGAGGAGAGGAGAGAGAAAAGGGGGAGAAGAGAGGGAGGAGAGGAGAGAGAAAGGGGAGAAGAGAGGGAGGAGAGGAGAGAGAAAGGGGAGAAGAGAGGGAGGAGAGGAGAGAGAAAGGGGGAGAAGAGAGGGAGGAGAGGAGAGATGACGGTTCTGAGAGGAAGAAGAGGAGCAGAGAAGAAGAGAGGATAGAGGAAAAGAAAGAGGAGAGAGAGGGAGGGGCCAAGAGAGCACGACAAAACCACACAGAGAACGAGACCTACTCCCAACCAGGAGGAGGAGCCTCATTGCCAGGCGACCGGCCCTGTATCTCCGTGGTGATGTGTGGAAGGAAAGGAGGGCGTGGCCTGGCGGAACGAGGGGATTGCCTGTGAGGGAGAAGAGGCTGGGTTATCTCTGTGTTTCTCTGTGAGGGCTGATCTCATTGGTCAAATTCAGCGGTGGGGCGGGACCCCAGGAACTGTCCCATTACAGGAGAGAGAGACAGACGGACAGACCAGAACGGTGAGAGTATCCCCTGTCTTTCTCTCTCTCTCTGTCTCTCTCTCTCTCTCTCTCTCTGTCTCTCACTCTCTCTCACTCTCCTCCTCTCTCTCTCTCTCCTTCTCTCTCCTCTCTCTCTCTCTCTCTCTCTTTCTCTCTCTCTCTCTCTCCTCTCTCTCTCCTTTCTCTCTCTCTCTCTCTCTCTCTCTCCTTTCTCTCTCCTCTCTCTCCTTTCTCTCTCTCTCTCTCTCTCTGTCTGTTTCTGTCTCTCATTTCAATTCAAGGGTTTTTATTGGGAAACGTGTTAACATTGGCAAAGCAAGTCAAATAGATAAAAACGAAGTGAAATAAACAATAAAAATGAACAGTAAACATTACACTCACAGAAGTTACAAAAGAATAAAGACATTACAAGTCATATTATGTCTATATACAGTGTTGTAACGATGTGCAAATGGTTAAAGTACAAAAGATAAAATAAATAAGCATAAATATGGGTTGTATTTACAATGGTGTTTGTTCTTCACTGGTTGCCCTTTTCTTGTGGCAACAGGTCACACATCTGGCTGCTGTGATGGCACACTGTGGTATTTCACCCAGTAGATATGGGAATTTATCAAAATTGGGTTTGTTTTCTAATTCTTTGTGGATCTGTGTAATCTGGGGACATATGTCTCTCTAATATGGTCATACATTGGGCAGGAGGTTAGGAAGTGCAGCTCAGTTTCCATTTCATTTGTGGGCAGTGAGCACATAGCCTGTCTTCTCTTGAGAGCCATGTCTGCCTACGGCGGCCTTTCTCAATAGCAAGGCTATGCTCACTGAGTCTGTACATAGTCAAAGCTTTCCTTAATTTTGGGTCAGTCACAGTGGTCAGGTATTCTGCCACTGTGTACTCTCTGTGTAGGGCCAAATAGCATTTGAGTTTGCTCTGTTTTTTTTTGTTAATTATTTCCATTGTGTCAAGTAATTATCTTTTGTTTTCTCATGATTTGATTGGGTCTAATTGTGCTGTTGTCCTGGGGCTCTGTGGGGTCTGTTTGTGTTTGTGAACAGAGCCCCAGGACCAGCTTGCTTAGGGGACTCTTCTCCAGGTTCATCTCTCTGTAGGTGATGGCTTCGTTATGGAAGGTTTGGGAATCGCTTCCTTTTAGGTGGTTGTAGAATTTAACAGCTCTTTTCTGGATTGTGATAATTAGTGGGTATCGGCCTAATTCTGCTCTGCATTATTTGGTGTTTTACGTTGTACACGGAGGATATTTTACTGGTTCAGGGGACGGTCTGGTTAATATAACACTGTGTCAGGGGATGGTCTGGTTAATATAACACTGTGCCAGGGGATGGTCTGGTTAATATAGCACTGTACCAGGGGATGGTCTGGTTAATATAGCACTGTGCCAGGGGATGGTCTGGTTAATATAGCACTGTGCCAGGGGATGGTCTGGTTAATATAGCACTGTACCAGGGGATGGTCTGGTTAATATAGCTCTGTACCAGGGGATGGTCTGGTTAATATAGCACTGTACCAGGGGATGGTCTGGTTAATATAGCTCTGTACCAGGGGATGGTCTGGTTAATATAGCACTGTACCAGGGGATGGTCTGGTTAATATAACACTGTACCAGCGGATGGTCTGGTTAATATAGCACTGTACCAGGGGATGGTCTGGTTAATATAGCACTGTACCAGGGGATGGTCTGGTTAATATAGCACTGTACCAGGGGATGGTCTGGTTAATATAACACTGTACCAGGGATGGTCTGGTTAATATAGCTCTGTACCAGGGGATGGTCTGGTTAATATAACACTGTACCAGGGGATGGTCTGGTTAATATAGCACTGTACCAGGGGATGGTCTGGTTAATATAACACTGTACCAGGGGATGGTTTGTGTGGAAGAGGAGGTTGCATTTTTATAATAGTCAGCAAAAAGTGTCTCTTGATTTTCCATAAGGAGCTTCATCTTGTGATCTTTTCTTGCCTTCTCGTTCTTTACATGCACAGGGTACTTTATTTTAATGACCTCTGAACAGCGGGATAGCTCCATGCCAGGGGATGGTCTCTCCATTTGGGTAAACTGTTCGACTCTCCTGCCATTGTTGGGCTAAAGGGCACCTCTCCATTGATACGTCAGGGCTAATTGAATTTAATTTAGCATTCAGTTCTTGTAAAGTATTGTCATGTATTTTTCTTCTTGGCTTTTTTCTTCTTTTGCAAATTAAATATAGTTTCAGACTAAACATTACTCACTCAGTTCCAGGTTGGATGGTGTTTTCAGTTCCAGGTTGGACGGTGTTTTCAGTTCCAGGATGGATGGTGTTTTCAGTTCCAGGTTGGACGGTGTTTTCAGGTTCCAGGTTGGATGGTGTTTTCAGTTCCAGGTTGGATGGTGTTTTCAGGTTCCAGGTTGGATGGTGTTTTCAGGTTCCAGGTTGGATGGTGTTTTCAGTTCCAGGTTGGATGGTGTTTTCAGTTCCAGTATGGACGGTGTTTTCAGTTTCCAGGTTGGATGGTGTTTTCAGGTTCCAGGTTGGATGGTGTTTTCAGTTCCAGGTTGGATGGTGTTTTCAGTTCCAGGTTGGATGGTGTTTTCAGGTTCCAGGTTGGATGGTGTTTTCAGTTCCAGGTTGGATGGTGTTTTCAGGTTCCAGGTTGGATGGTGTTTTCAGGTTCCAGGTTGGACGGTGTTTTCAGGTTCCAGGTTGGATGGTGTTTTCAGTTCCAGGTTGGACGGTGTTTTCAGGTTCCAGGTTGGATGGTGTTTTCAGTTCCAGGTTGGATGGTGTTTTCAGTTCCAGGTTGGATGGTGTTTTCAGGTTCCAGGTTGGATGGTGTTTTCAGGTTCCAGGTTGGATGGTGTTTTTCAGGTTCCAGGTTGGATGGTGTTTTCAGGTTCCAGGTTGGATGGTGTTTTCAGGTTCCAGGTTGGATGGTGTTTTCAGGTTCCAGGTTGGATGGTGTTTTCAGTTCCAGGATGGATGGTGTTTTCAGTTCCAGTATGGACGGTGTTTTCAGTTTCCAGGTTGGATGGTGTTTTCAGGTTCCAGGTTGGATGGTGTTTTCAGGTTCCAGGTTGGATGGTGTTTTCAGTTCCAGTATGATGGTGTTTTCAGTTCCAGTATGGATGGTGTTTTCAGTTCCAGGTTGGATGGTGTTTTCAGGTTCCAGGTTGGATGGTGTTTTCAGGTTCCAGGTTGGATGGTGTTTTCAGGTTCCAGGTTGGATGGTGTTTTCAGTTCCAGGTTGGATGGTGTTTTCAGTTCCAGGTTGGACGGTGTTTTCAGGTTCCAGGTTGGATGGTGTTTTCAGTTCCAGGTTGGACGGTGTTTTCAGGTTCCAGGTTGGACGGTGTTTTCAGTTCCAGGTTGGACGGTGTTTTCAGTTCCAGGTTGGACGGTGTTTTCAGTTCCAGGTTGGACGGTGTTTTCAGTTCCAGGTTGGATGGTGTTTTCAGTTCCAGGTTGGATGGTGTTTTCAGGTTCCAGGTTGGACGGTGTTTTCAGGTTCCAGGTTGGACGGTGTTTTCAGTTCCAGGTTGGATGGTGTTTTCAGTTCCAGGTTGGATGGTGTTTTCAGTTCCAGGTTGGACGGTGTTTTCAGGTTCCAGGTTGGACGTGTTTTCAGGTTCCAGGTTGGACGGTGTTTTCAGGTTCCAGGTTGGACGGTGTTTTCAGGTTCCAGGTTGGACGGTGTTTTCAGGTTCCAGGTTGGACGGTGTTTTCAGGTTCCAGGTTGGATGGTGTTTTCAGTTACAGGTTGGACGGTGTTTTCAGTTCCAGGTTGGATGGTGTTTTCAGGTTCCAGGTTGGACGGTGTTTTCAGTTCCAGGTTGGATGGTGTTTTCAGTTCCAGGTTGGATGGTGTTTTCAGTTCCAGGTTGGACAGTGTTTTCAGTTCCAGGTTGGACGGTGTTTTCAGTTCCAGTATGGACGGTGTTTTCAGGTTCCAGGTTGGATGGTGTTTTCAGTTCCAGGTTGGACGGTGTTTTCAGTTCCAGGTTGGACGGTGTTTTCAGTTCCAGTATGGACAGTGTTTTCAGGTTCCAGTATGGACGGTGTTTTCAGTTCCAGTATGGACGGTGTTTTCAGTTTCCAGGTTGGATGGTGTTTTCAGGTTCCAGGTTGGATGGTGTTTTCAGGTTCCAGGTTGGATGGTGTTTTCAGTTCCAGTATGATGGTGTTTTCAGTTCCAGGTTGGATGGTGTTTTCAGGTTCCAGGTTGGATGGTGATTTCAGGTTCCAGGTTGGATGGTGTTTTCAGGTTCCAGGTTGGACGGTGTTTTCAGTTCCAGGTTGGACGGTGTTTTCAGGTTCCAGGTTGGACGGTGTTTTCAGGTTCCAGGTTGGACAGTGTTTTCAGTTCCAGGTTGGACGGTGTTTTCAGGTTCCAGGTTGGACGGTGTTTTCAGTTCCAGGTTGGACGGTGTTTTCAGTTCCAGGTTGGACGGTGTTTTCAGTTCCAGGTTGGACGGTGTTTTCAGTTCCAGGTTGGATGGTGTTTTCAGTTCCAGGTTGGATGGTGTTTTCAGGTTCCAGGTTGGACGGTATTTTCAGGTTCCAGGTTGGACGGTGTTTTCAGTTCCAGGTTGGATGGTGTTTTCAGTTCCAGGTTGGACGGTGTTTTCAGGTTCCAGGTTGGACGGTGTTTTCAGGTTCCAGGTTGGACGGTGTTTTCAGGTTCCAGGTTGGACGGTGTTTTCAGGTTCCAGGTTGGACGGTGTTTTCAGGTTCCAGGTTGGACGGTGTTTTCAGGTTCCAGGTTGGACGGTGTTTTCAGGTTCCAGGTTGGATGGTGTTTTCAGTTCCAGGTTGGATGGTGTTTTCAGGTTCCAGGTTGGATGGTGTTTTCAGTTCCAGGTTGGACGGTGTTTTCAGTTCCAGTATGGACGGTGTTTTCAGGTTCCAGGTTGGATGGTGTTTTCAGGTTCCAGGTTGGACGGTGTTTTCAGTTCCAGGTTGGATGGTGTTTTCAGGTTCCAGGTTGGACGGTGTTTTCAGTTCCAGGTTGGACGGTGTTTTCAGGTTCCAGTATGGACGGTGTTTTCAGGTTCCAGGTTGGACAGTGTTTTCAGTTCCAGGTTGGACGGTGTTTTCAGTTCCAGTATGGACGGTGTTTTCAGGTTCCAGGTTGGATGGTGTTTTCAGTTCCAGGTTGGACGGTGTTTTCAGTTCCAGGTTGGACGGTGTTTTCAGTTCCAGTATGGACAGTGTTTTCAGGTTCCAGTATGGACGGTGTTTTCAGGTTCCAGGTTGGACGGTGTTTTCAGTTCCAGGTTGGATGGTGTTTTCAGTTCCAGGTTGGATGGTGTTTTCAGTTCCAGGTTGGATGGTGTTTTCAGTTCCAGGTTGGATGGTGTTTTCAGTTCCAGGTTGGATGGTGTTTTCAGGTTCCAGGTTGGATGGTGTTTTCAGTTCCAGGTTGGATGGTGTTTTCAGGTTCCAGGTTGGATGGTGTTTTCAGTTCCAGGTTGGACGGTGTTTTCAGTTCAGGTTGGATGGTGTTTTCAGGTTTCTGTTTTCCAGAGCATTTGCTGTAAATGTTTATATAATAATATTTGGTCGTTTTAAGCCTCTTGTCTTAACCCTAATCACCCTTCCAGGTGATTCCATCCAAAATCAGGTTTTGAGTTTTGATTTGGGGTGAAGATTGTTGTGAAGGGTAGTATCCTGTATATGTCCTGGTGACATAGTGTTGTAGTGGGTAGTATCCTGTATATGTCCTGGTAACATAGTGTTGTAGTGGGTAGTATCCTGTATATGTCCTGGTGACATAGTGTTGTAGAGGGTAGTATCCTGTATATGTCCTGGTGACAGTAGTGTCCTGGTGACATAGTGTTGTGGGTAGTATCCTGTATATGTCCTGGTGACATAGTGTTGTAGTGGGTAGTGTCCTGTATATGCCTTGGTGACATAGTGTTGTAGAGGGTAGTATCCTGTATATGTCCTGGTGACATAGTGTTGTAGAGGGTAGTATCCTGTATATGTCCTGGTGACATAGTGTTGTAGAGGGTAGTATCCTGTATATGTCCTGGTGACATAGTGAAGGTTATGTTGTAGAGGGTAGTATCCTGTATATGTCCTGGTGACATAGTGTTGTAGAGGGTAGTATCCTGTATATGTCCTGGTGACATAGTGAAGGTTATGTTGTAGAGGGTAGTATCCTGTATATGTCCTGGTGACATAGTGTTGTAGAGGGTAGTATCCTGTATATGTCCTGGTGACATAGTGTTGTAGAGGGTAGTATCCTGTATATGTCCTGGTGACATAGTGTTGTAGTGGGTAGTATCCTGTATATGTCCTGGTGACATTGTGTTGTAGAGGGTAGTATCCTGTATATGTCCTGGTGACATAGTGTTGTAGAGGGTAGTATCCTGTATATGTCCTGGTGACATAGTGTTGTAGAGGGTAGTATCCTGTATATGTCCTGGTGACATAGTGTTGTAGAGGGTAGCATCCTGTATATGTCCTGGTGACATAGTGTTGAGGGTAGTATCCTGTATATGTCCTGGTGACATAGTGTTGTAGAGGGTAGTATCCTGTCTATGTCCTGGTGACATAGTGTATGTAGAGGGTAGTATCCTGTCTATGTCCTGGTGACATATGAGGTAGTATCCTGTATATGTTGTAGAGGGTAGTATCCTGTATATGTCCTGGTGACATAGTGTTGTGAGGGTAGTATCCTGTATATGTTGTAGAGGGTAGTATCCTGTATATGTCCTGGTGACATAGTGTTATGGAGGGTAGTATCCTGTATATGTCCTGGTGACATAGTGTTGTAGAGGGTAGCATCCTGTATATGTCCTGGTGACATAGTGTTGTGGAGGGTAGTATCCTGTATATGTCCTGGTGACATAGTGTTGTGGAGGGTAGTATCCTGTATATGTCCTGGTGACATAGTGTTGTAGAGGGTAGTATCCTGTATATGTCCTGGTGACATAGTGTTGTAGAGGGTAGTATCCTGTATATGTTCCTGACAAAAAAATCCAAGTTTATCTCACTGTAAATATATATATTTTTTATGAACATGCTGAAAAATGCAGGAGTTCAGCTGATCAAGACCTCTCTCTCGCTCTGTCTCCCTCTTGTGTCTTTCTCCCTTTCGCTCTGTTTCTGTCTCCCTCTCGCTCTGTTTCTGTCTCCCTCTCCCTCTGGTGTCTGTCTCCCTCTGGTGTCTGTCTCCCTCTGTCTCCCTCTGGTGTCTGTCTCCCTCTGGTGTCTGTCTCCCTCTCGCTCTGTTTCTGTCTCCCTCTCGCTCTGTTTCTGTCTCCCTCTCCCTCTGGAGTCTGTCTCCCTCTGGTGTCTGTCTCCCTCTGGTGTCTGTCTCCCTCTGGTGTCTGTCTCCCTCTCGCTCTGTTTCTGTCTCCATCTCCCTCTGGTGTCTGTCTCCCTCTCGCTCTGTTTCTGTCTCCATCTCCCTCTGGTGTCTGTCTCGCTCTCGCTCTGTTTCTGTCTCCATCTCCCTCTGGTGTCTGTCTGTTTCTGTCTCCCTCACTCAGGTAGAGCTGTTGTTTGTGAGGTCATCAGTACGCTGGTTTCCTCTGATCCAGGCTGGATCTTTCTACAGACTCATCGCTCCTAACACCCAGGTACTCTATCCCTCCCTCCATCCTCTCTCTCTGTCTGTCTCTATCCCTCCCTCCATCCCTCTCTCTGTCTGTCTCCATCCATCCCTCTCTCTCTGTCTGTCTCCCTCTATCCCTCTCTCTCTGTCTGTCTCTATCCCTCCCTCATTCCTCTCTCTCTGTCTCCCTCTATCCCTCTCTCTCTGTCTGTCTCTATCCCTCCCTCATTCCTCTCTCTCTGTCTCCCTCTATCCCTCTCTCTCTGTCTGTCTCTATCCCTCCCTCATTCCTCTCTCTCTGTCTCCCTCTATCCCTCTCTCTCTGTCTGTCTCTATCCCTCCCTCATTCCTCTCTCTCTGTCTCCCTCTATCCCTCTCTCTCTGTCTGTCTCTATCCCTCCCTCATTCCTCTCTCTCTGTCTCCCTCTATCCCTCTCTCTCTGTCTGTCTCTATCCCTCCCTCATCCCTCTCTCTCTGTCTGTCTCTATCCCTCCCTCATTCCTCTCTCTCTGTCTCCCTCTATCCCTCTCTCTCTGTCTGTCTCCTTCCATCCCCTCTCTCTGTCTGTCTCCTTCCATCCCTCTCTCTCTGTCTGTCTCTATCCCTCCCTCCATCCCTCTCTCTCTGTCTGTCTCCTTCCATCCCTCTCTCTGTCTGTCTCCTTCCATCCCTCTCTCTCTGTCTGTCTCTATCCCTCCCTCCATCCCTCTCTCTGTCTGTCTCCTTCCATCCTCTCTCTGTCTGTCTCTATCCCTCCCTCCATCCCTCTCTCTCTGTCTGTCTCCTTCCATCCCCTCTCTCTGTCTGTCTCTATCCCTCCCTCCATCCTCGCTCTCTGTCTGTCTCCTTCCATCCTCTCTCTCTGTCTGTCTCTATCCCTCCCTCCATCCCTCTCTCTCTCTGTCTGTCTCCTTCCATCCCTCTCTCTCTGTCTGTCTCTATCCCTCCCTCCATCCCCTCTCTCTCTGTCTGTCTCCTTCCATCCCTCTCTCTCTGTCTGTCTCCTTCCATCCCTCTCTCTCTGTCTGTCTCTATCCCTCCCTCATTCTCTCTCTCTCTGTCTCCCTCTATCCCTCTCTCTCTGTCTGTCTCCTTCCATCCTCTCTCTGTCTGTCTCCTTCCATCTCTCTCTCTGTCTGTCTCTATCCCTCCTCCATCCCTCTCTCTCTGTCTGTCTCCTTCCATCCCCTCTCTCTGTCTGTCTCTATCCCTCCTCCATCCCTCTCTCTCTGTCTGTCTCCTTCCATCCCTCTCTCTCTGTCTGTCTCTATCCTCCCTCCATCCCTCTCTCTGTCTGTCTCCTTCCATCCCTCTCTCTCTGTCTGTCTCTCCATCCTCCCTCCATCCCATCCCTCTCTCTGTCTGTCTCTATCCCTCCCATTCTCTCTCTGTCTCCCCTATCCTCTCTCCTCTGTCTGTCTCCTTCCATCCCTCTCTCTGTCTGTCTCCCTTCCATCCTCTCTCTCTGTCTGTCTCTATCCCTCCCTCCATCCCCTCTCTCTGTCTGTCTCCTTCCATCCCCTCTCTCTGTCTGTCTCTATCCCTCCCTCCATCCCTCTCTCTCTGTCTGTCTCCTTCCATCCCTCTCTGTCTGTCTGTCCTCCCTCCATCCCTCCTCTCTGTCTGTCTCCATCCATCTCTCTCTGTCTGTCTCTATCCCTCCCTCCATCCTCTCTCTCTGTCTGTCTCCTTCCATCCTCTCTCTGTCTGTCTCTATCCCTCCCTCCATCCCTCTCTCTCTGTCTGTCTCCTTCCATCCCTCTCTCTCTGTCTGTCTCCTTCCATCCCTCTCTCTCTGTCTGTCTCTATCCCTCCCTCATTCCTCTCTCTCTGTCTCCTCTATCCTCTCTCTGTCTGTCTCCTTCCATCCCTCTCTCTGTCTGTCTCCTTCCATCCCTCTCTCTGTCTGTCTCTATCCCTCCTCATTCTCTCTCTGTCTCCCTCTATCCTCTCTCTCTGTCTGTCTCTCCTTCCATCCCTCTCTCTCTGTCTGTCTCCTTCCATCCTCTCTCTGTCTGTCTCCTTCCATCCCTCTCTCTCTGTCTGTCTCTATCCCTCCTCCATCCTCTCTCTGTCTCCCTCTATCCTCTCTCTGTCTGTCTCCTTCCATCCTCTCTCTCTGTCTGTCTCCTTCCATCCTCTCTCTCTGTCTGTCTCCTTCCATCCCTCTCTCTCTGTCTGTCTCTATCCCTCCCTCCATCCCTCTCTCTGTCTGTCTCCTTCCATCCCTCTCTGTCTGTCTGTCTCCTTCCATCCCTCTCTCTCTGTCTGTCTCTATCCCTCCCTCATTCCCTCTCTCTCTGTCTCCCTCTATCCCTCTCTCTGTCTGTCTCTATCCCTCCTCCATCCCTCTCTCTGTCTGTCTCTTCCATCCCTCTCTCTCTGTCTGTCTCTATCCCTCCCTCATTCCTCTCTCTCTCTGTCTCCCTATCCCTCTCTCTCTGTCTGTCTCTATCCCTCCCTCCATCCCCTCCTCTCTCTGTCTGTCTCCTTCCATCCCTCTCTCTCTGTCTGTCTCCTTCCATCCCTCTCTCTCTGTCTGTCTCTATCCCTCCCTATTCCTCTCTCTCTGTCTCCCTCTATCCTTCTCTCTCTGTCTGTCTCCTTCCATCCCTCTCTCTCTGTCTGTCTCCTTCCATCCTCTCTCTGTCTGTCTCCTTCCATCCCTCTCTCTCTCTGTCTGTCTCTATCCCTCCTCATTCCTCTCTCTCTGTCTCTCCCTCTATCCTCTCTCTCTGTCTGTCTCCTTCCATCCCTCTCTCTCTGTCTGTCTCCTTCCATCCCTCTCTCTCTGTCTGTCTCTATCCCTCCCTCCATCCCTCTCCTCTCTGTCTGTCTCCTTCCATCCCTCTCTCTCTGTCTGTCCCTCCCTTCCATCCCTCTCCATTCCTCCTGTCTGTCTCTATCCCTCCCGCCATCTCTGTCTCCCTCTCCATCCCCCTCGTTCTTCTCTCCCCTCCTCTTAATCTCCCTCCCTCCATCCCCCTCGCTCTGTCTCCTCCTCCCCTCCACCCCCTCGCTCTGTCTCCTCCTCCACCGCCCTCGCTCTGTCTCCTCCCTCCTCACGTTCTGTCTCCCTCTCCTCCCTCCTCCACTCCCTCCCTGCTCTGTCCCCCTCCCTCCACCTCCCTTGCTCTGTCTCCCTCCCTCCCTCCACCCCCTCGTTCTGTCTCCCTCCCTCCACCGCCCTCGCTCTGTCTCCTCCCTCTCCTCGTTCTGTCTCCTCCCTCCCCTCCACCCCCTCGTTCTGTCTCCTCCCTCCACCGCCTCGCTCTGTCTCCCTCCTCCCTCCCCTCGTTCTGTCTCCTCCTCCCTCCACCGCCCTCGCTCTGTCTCCCTCCCTCCACCTCCCTCGTTCTGTCTCCTCCCTCCCTCCACCCCTTCGTTCTGTCTCCCTCCCTCCACCTCCCTCCACCCCCCTCGCTCTGTTTCCTCCCTCCACCTCCCCGCTCTGTCTCCTCCCTCCCTCCTCCCCCCTCGTTCTGTCTCCCTCCCTCCCTCCACCCCTGGTTCTGTCTCCTCCCTCCCTCCACTTTATCGTTCTGTCCCTCCCTCCTCCCTCCCCTCGCTCTGTCTCCCTCCTCCACCTCCCTCGCTCTGTCTCTCCTCCCTCCACCTCCCTCCACCCCCTCGCTCATCTCCCCTCTCCTCTCCACCTCTCTGTCTCCTCCTCCACCTCCCTCCACCCCTCGCTCTGCCTCCACCTCCTCGCTCTGTCCCTCCCTCCACCTCCCTCCACCCCCTCGCTCTGTCTCCCTCCCTCCACCCCTCGCTCTGTCCCCTCCACCTCCCTCGTTTCAGTCTCCTCCCTCCCTCCCCTCCCCTCCACCCCTCGCTCTGTTTCCCTCCCTCCACCTCCCTCGCTCTGTCTCCCTCCCTCCCTCCACCCCCTCGTTCTGTCTCCCTCCCTCCCTCCACCCTCGTTCTGTCTCCTCCCTCCCTCCACTTCTCGCTCTGTCCTCCCTCCACCTCCCTCGCTCTCTGTCTCCCTCCCTCCACCTCCCTTCCACCCCTCGCTCTGTCTCCCTCCCCTTCCACCTCTCCTCTGTCCCTCCACCTCCCCTCCCTGTCTCCCTCCCTCATCCCCCTCGCCATGTCTCCCTCCATCCCTCTCTCTTCCACACAAGGGTTTTGACTTCTGTCATACCGTGTTGATCTTTGTCCCTCCATCCTTGTTCTTCAGGAGGACCAATGGAAATAAGTCCCAGACTGTGTTGTGTGTTATCCTCCATTATTTAAATGTGTATGTCTGGCTTTTTCCAGTTCTGTGTGGTAATTTCAAAATGGCTCAATTAATAAACTAGAAGACTTGGTTTGTTTTTTTTTCTTTTGATCTAGTAAAGCTTTTTTGTTACGTGAGTGTTTTACTGCCTGATTGGCCTGTGTTCCTGTCACTCGGATCCCAGTGTTCTGATTGGCTGTCGTGTTGCTGGGAGGAGTGGTGTAGTGGTTCATACGAACTCCCCTCCCTCCTTGTGCGATCTGATTGAGGATCCACACCCTGACCCACCCACTCCTGACCACGCCTACTCCCAGGTGAGCCAGAGGAAAGCAACCCATTCTGATGA
>NW_026288322.1:0-11378 GCF_023373465.1 Oncorhynchus keta
AAATCCAAATCAAATCAAATCAAATCAAATTTTATTTGTCACATACACATAGTTAGCAGATGTTAAATGCGAGTGTAGCGAAATGCTTGTGCTTCTAGTTCACGACAATGCAGTGATAACCAACAAGTAATCTAACTAACAATTCCAAAACTACTGTCTTATACACAGTGTAAGGGGATAAGGAATATGTACATAAGGATATATGAATGAGTGATGGTACAGAGCAGCATACAGTAGATGGTATCGAGTACAGTATATACATATGAGATGAGTGTGTAGACAAAGTAAACAAAGTGGCATAGTTAAAGTGGCTAGTGATACATGTGTTACATAAGGATGCAGTCGATGATGTAGAGTACAGTATATACATATGCATATGAGATGAATAATGTAGGGTAAGTAACATTATATAAGGTAGCATTGTTTAAAGTGGCTAGTGATATATTTACATAATTCCCATCAATTCCCATTATTAAAATGGCTGGAGTTGGGTCAGTGTCAATGACAGTGTGTTGGCAGCAGCCACTCACTGTTAGTGGTGGCTGTTTAACAGTCTGATGGCCTTGAGATAGAAGCTGTTTTCAGTCTCTCGGTCCCAGCTTTGATGCACCTGTGCTGAGCCTCGCCTTCTGGATGATAGCGGGGTGAACAGGCAGTGGTTCGGGTGGTTGATGTCCTTGATGATCTTTATGGCCTTCCTGTAACAACGGGTGGTGTAGGTGTCCTGGAGGGCAGGTAGTTTGCCCCGGTGATGCGTTGTGCAGTCCTCACTACCCTCTGGAGAGCCTTACGGTTGAGGCGGAGCAGTTGCCGTACCAGGCGGTGATACAGCCCGCCAGGATGCTCTCGGTGTGCATCTGTAGAAGTTTGTGAGTGCTTTTGGTGACAAGCCGAATTTCTTCAGCCTCCTGAGGTTGAATAGGCGCTGCTGCGCCTTCTTCACGACGCTGTCAGTGTGAGTGGACCAATTCAGTTTGTCTGTGATGTGTATGCCGAGGAACTTAAAACTAGCTACCCTCTCCACTACTGTTCCATCGATGTGGATAGGGGGGTGTTCCCTCTGCTGTTTCCTGAAGTCCACAATCATCTCCTTAGTTTTGTTGACGTTGAGTGTGAGGTTATTTTCCTGACACCACACTCCGAGGGCCCTCACCTCCTCCCTGTAGGCCGTCTCGTCGTTGTTGGTAATCAAGCCTACCACTGTTGTGTCGTCCATAAACTTGATGATTGAGTTGGAGCGTGCGTGGCCACGCAGTCGTGGGTGAACAGGGAGTACAGGAGAGGGCTCAGAAGCGCACCCTTGTGGGGCCCCCGTGTTGAGGATCAGCGGGGAGGAGATGTTGTTGCCTACCCTCACCACCTGGGGGCGGCCCGTCAGGAAGTCAGTACCCAGTTGCACAGGGCGGGGTCGAGACCCAGGGTCTCGAGCTTGATGACGAGCTTGGAGGTACTATGGTGTTGAATGCCGAGCTGTAGTCGATGAACAGCATTCTCACATAGGTATTCCTCTTGTCCAGGTGGGTTAGGGCAGTGTGCAGTGTGGTTGAGATTGCATCGTCTGTGGACCTATTTGGGCGGTAAGCAAATTGGAGTGGGTCTAGGGTGTCAGGTAGGGTGGAGGTGATATGGTCCTTGACTAGTCTCTCAAAGCACTTCATGATGACGGAAGTGAGTGCTACGGGCGGTAGTCGTTTAGCTCAGTTACCTTAGCTTTCTTGGGAACAGGAACAATGGTGGCCCTCTTGAAGCATGTGGGAACAGCAGACTGGTATAGGGATTGATTGAATATGTCCGTAAACACACCGGCCAGCTGGTCTGCGCATGCTCTGAGGCGCGGCTGGGGATGCCGTCTGGGCCTGCAGCCTTGCGAGGTTAACACGTTTAAATGTCTTACTCACCTCGGCTGCAGTGAAGGAGAGACCGCATGTTTCCGTTGCAGGCCGTGTCAGTGGCACTGTATTGTCCTCAAAGCGGGCAAAAAAGTTATTTAGTCTGCCTGGGAGCAAGACATCCTGGTCCCGTGACTGGGCTGGATTTCATCTTGTAGTCCGTGATTGACTGTAGACCCTGCCACATGCCTCTTGTGTCTGAGCCGTTGAATTGAGATTCCACTTTGTCTCTGTACTGACGCTTAGCTTGTTTAATAGCCTTGCGGAGGAATAGCTGCACTGTTTGTATTCAGTCATGTTGCCAGACACCTTGCCCTGATTAAAAGCAGTGGTTCGCGCTTTCAGTTTCACGCGAATGCTGCCATCAATCCACGGTTTCTGGTTAGGGAATGTTTTATCGTTGCTATGGGAGCGACATACTGAAGCATGTCCCAGTCCACGTGATGGAAGCAGTCTTGGAGTGTGGAGTCAGCTTGGTCTGACCAGCGTTGGACAGACCTCAGCGTGGGAGCCTCTTGTTTTAATTTCTGCCTGTAGTGTAACTGGGTGTAACATAACCAATATTCGTTGAATATAAATACCGAACTTGTTTTTGCATGGATTCCACGACGCGGTTCGCTTTTAACTACTAGGACCACTATTTCTTGTCCTGGAATACTGCTTAACAGAGACACTAAGCTGCTAGTCATCAAGCTAACGAAGTTGGTACCGGATGAGTTTTGCAGCCCTCTGTCTGATCTGAATCCTGTGACGCATGGGAGTGTCTGGAGAAATAAATTAACGGTTCCAGCGCCTTAGGAGCTACTAGACTTTCTTTTGGGACAATCTGGATTTTTTTTTTTTACTTTATTTAACCAGGCAAGTCAGTTAAGAACAAATTCTTATTTTCAATGATGGCCTGGGAACAGTGGGTTAACTGAATCCTGTGACACATGGGAGTGGGCTTCTCTGAATCCTGTGACGCATGGGAGTGGGCTTCTCTGAATCCTGTGACGCATGGGAGTGGGCTTCTCTGAATCCTGTGACGCATGGGAGTGGGCTTCTCTGAATCCTGTGACGCATGGGAGTGGGCTTCTCTGAATCCTGTGACACATGGGAGTGGGTTGATCTGAATCCTGTGATGCATGGGAGTGGGCTTCTCTGAATCCTGTGACGCATGGGAGTGGGCTTCTCTGAATCCTGTGAAGCATGGGAGTGGGTTGATCTGAATCCTGTGACGCATGGGAGTGGGTTGATCTGAATCCTGTGACGAGTGGGTTGATCTGAATCCTGTGAAGCATGGGAGTGGGCTTCTCTGAATCCTGTGATGCATGGGAGTGGGCTTCTCTGAATCCTGTGACGCATGGGAGTGGGCTTCTCTGAATCCTGTGAAGCATGGGAGTGGGCTTCTCTGAATCCTGTGACGCATGGGAGTGGGTTGATCTGAATCCTGTGACGAGTGGGTTGATCTGAATCCTGTGAAGCATGGGAGTGGGCTTCTCTGAATCCTGTGACGCATGGGAGTGGGCTTCTCTGAATCCTGTGAAGCATGGGAGTGGGTTGATCTGAATCCTGTGACGCATGGGAGTGGGTTGATATCCTTGTCTTTCTCGCCAGCGAGGATTTTGGTAAGAAATTGGACTGTTCCCAGTGCAAAAACAATTTTCTATCCTGGAGCTCGAGTAAATGACATTACTAAGCTGCTCCAGAATGTACTACACCAGGACATCGATTCTATCTTAGTCCATGTGGGTTTTAATGACATTGCTAAGCTGCTCCTGAATGTACTACAGCAGGACATTGATTCTATTGTAGTCCATGTGGGTTTTAATGACATCATGAAGAGCAGCTCTGAACAGTTGAAACTGAATTTTAAAGAGGTGATTGACTCTCTGCTTGACACTAATAAAAGACCCATCATATCTGGCCCTGTGCCTCTGAATCGAGACATTGAACACTTTAGCAGGATTCCATCTCTTCACAACTGGCTACTTGATTATTGCAGTTCAATGGGTGTAACTTTTGTTGGCAATTTCAATACCTTTTGGAAACAAAACATGTATTATAAGGAGGATGGGATCCACCCAAATCATTCGGGTTCCTGGATCCTTTCACAGCATTATAAGGAGGATGGGATCCACCCAAATCATTCGGGTTCCGGGATCCTTTCACAGCATTATAAGGAGGATGGGATCCACCCAAACCATCTGGGTTCCTGGATCCTTTCACAGCATTATAAGGAGGATGGGATCCACCCAAACCATCTGGGTTCCTGGATCCTTTCACAGCATTATAAGGAGGATGGGATCCACCCAAATCATTCGGGTTCCGGGATCCTTTCACAGCATTATAAGGCTGCGTTGAGACAGTGACTTATCAATGACTCAAGCCCAGCTCAGTAAATCCCTACCATTGTGTCCCTGAGTTGTCATAAGGCTTCAGCAAATGTACATTATCCTAGTGGCGTTGGAAGACACAATGTAAGTAACCTAATTTATGTCCCTCTAACTGCACTGAATGTCTCTGCTGATCCTACAGCTTTTGTATACAGCAATCAACCTGAAGGTATATTTTCTGGGTGATTTAAATACTGACTGGCTTTCATCAAGCTGCACACTCAAGAAATAGCTTCAAACTGTAGCCAGTGCCTGCAACCTGGTTCAGGTCATCAGTCAACCTACCAGGGTCGTTACAAACAGCACAGGAATGACATCATCAACATGTATTGATCACATCTTTACTAATGCTGCAGAAATTAGCCATAGTAGCCATATCTAGGAAAACCAAAGTTCTACATGCTGGGCCTAATATAGTGTATAAGAGGTCAGGCTGGGCCTAATATAGTGTATAAGAGGTCAGGCTGGGCCTAATATAGTGTATAATTGGTCAGGCTGGGCCTAATATAGTGTATATGAGGTCAGGCTGGGCCTAATATAGTGTATATGAGGTCAGGCTGGGCCTAATATAGTGTATAAGAGGTCAGGCTGGGCCTAATATAGTGTATAAGAGGTCAGGCTGGGCCTAATATAGTGTATAAGAGGTCAGGCTGGGCCTAATATAGTGTATAAGAGGTCAGGCTGGGCCTAATATAGTGTATAAGAGGTCAGGCTGGGCCTAATATAGTGTATAAGAGGTCAGGCTGGGCCTAATATAGTGTATAAGAGGTCAGGCTGGGCCTAATATAGTGTATAAGAGGTCAGGCTGGGCCTAATATAGTGTATAAGAGGTCAGGCTGGGCCTAATATAGTGTATAAGAGGTCAGGCTGGGCCTAATATAGTGTATAAGAGGTCAGGCTGGGCCTAATATAGTGTATAAGAGGTCAGGCTGGGCCTAATATAGTGTATAAGAGGTCAGGCTGGGCCTAATATAGTGTATAAGAGGTCAGGCCGGGCCTAATATAGTGTATAAGAGGTCAGGCCGGGCCTAATATAGTGTATAAGAGGTCAGGCTGGGCCTAATATAGTGTATAAGAGGTCAGGCTGGGCCTAATATAGTGTATAAGAGGTCAGGCTGGGCCTAATATAGTGTATAAGAGGTCAGGCTGGGCCTAATATAGTGTATAAGAGGTCAGGCTGGGCCTAATATAGTGTATAAGAGGTCAGGCTGGGCCTAATATAGTGTGTGAGAGGTCAGGCTGGGCCTAATATAGTGTGTGAGAGGTCAGGCTGGGCCTAATATAGTGTATAAGAGGTCAGGCTGGGCCTAATATAGTGTATAAGAGGTCAGGCCGGGCCTAATATAGTGTATAAGAGGTCAGGCCGGGCCTAATATAGTGTATAAGAGGTCAGGCTGGGCCTAATATAGTGTATAAGAGGTCAGGCTGGGCCTAATATAGTGTATAAGAGGTCAGGCTGGGCCTAATATAGTGTATAAGAGGTCAGGCCGGGCCTAATATAGTGTATAAGAGGTCAGGCCGGGCCTAATATAGTGTATAAGAGGTCAGGCCGGGCCTAATATAGTGTATAAGAGGTCAGGCTGGGCCTAATATAGTGTATAAGAGGTCAGGCTGGGCCTAATATAGTGTATAAGAGGTCAGGCTGGGCCTAATATAGTGTATAAGAGGACAGGCTGGGCCTAATATAGTGTATAAGAGGTCAGGCTGGGCCTAATATAGTGTATAAGAGGTCAGGCTGGGCCTAATATAGTGTATAAGAGGTCAGGCTGGGCCTAATATAGTGTATAAGAGGTCAGGCTGGGCCTAATATAGTGTATAAGAGGTCAGGCTGGGCCTAATATAGTGTATAAGAGGACAGGCTGGGCCTAATATAGTGTATAAGAGGTCAGGCTGGGCCTAATATAGTGTATAAGAGGTCAGGCTGGGCCTAATATAGTGTATAAGAGGACAGGACTGGGCCCTAATATAGTGTATAAGAGGTCAGGCTGGGCCTAATATAGTGTATAAGAGGTCAGGCTGGGCCTAATATAGTGTATAAGAGGTCAGGCTGGGCCCTAATATAGTGTATAAGAGGTCAGGCTGGGCCTAATATAGTGTATAAGAGGTCAGGCTGGGCCTAATATAGTGTATAGGAGGTCAGGCTGGGCCTAATATAGTGTATAAGAGGTCAGGCTGGGCCTAATATAGTGTATAAGAGGTCAGGCTGGGCCTAATATAGTGTATAAGAGATCAGGCTGGGCCTAATATAGTGTATAAGAGGTCAGGCTGGGCCTAATATAGTATATAAGAGGTCAGGCTGGGCCTAATATAGTGTATAAGAGGTCAGGCTGGGCCTAATATAGTGTATAAGAGGTCATACAATATGTTTTGTAGTGATTCATATGTTGATGATGTAAAGAATATCTGTTGGTACGAGGTGGATGATGAGGAGCAACCAGACGCTGCACTTGACACATTTATGAAATTGCTTCTTCCAGTTACTAATAATCACCCATTAAGAAAATGACTGTAAAACTGTTAAATCCCCTTGGACTGATGAGAATTGAAAATGTTGATGGTTGAGAGGGATGAGGCAAAAGGAATGGCAAATAAGACTGGCTACACAACAGATTGGCAAAACGTACTGCAAATTGAGAAATCATGTTACTAAACTCAAACAAAGATAAATGACAAAGAATGATGGTGAAATGTTTGGAACACCTTAAATTAAATTTAGGAAACAAGGCAAACTCAGCTCCATCGTTCATTGAATCAGATAGATACTCATCACAAAACCCACTGATATTGCCAACGACTTTAATGTGTTTTTATTGGCAAGATTATCAAATGTAGGCATGACATGTCAGCAACAAACGCTGACACATCCAAGAATATCTGACTCAATTCTGAAAGACAAGCAATGGAATTTTAAATTCCATAAGGGGAGTGTGGAAGAGGTGAAACAATGATTGTCTATCAACAATGACCACATGGGTCTGACATCTTGGATGGAAAATTACTGAGGATAATAGCGGACGATATTGCCACTCCCTATTTGCCATATCTTCCATTTAAGGCCACTAGAAAGTGTGTACCCTCAGGCTTAAAGGGAAGGACATTCAACCAGCTTACACATATAACTGGTGATTGGCTGAGAAAATTATGATAAAAAGATTGGGGGTTCAGTGCGGCTTTTGCTATTATCGATCATAGTCTGCTGCTGGAAAAACGTATGTGTTATGGCTTTACACCCCCTGCTATAATGTGGATAAAGAGTTACCTGTCTAACAGAACACAGAGGGTGTTGTGGCTTTACACCCCTGCTATAATGTGGATAAAGAGTTACCTGTCTAACAGAACACAGAGGGTGTTATGGCTTTACACCCCTGCTATAATGTGGATAAAGAGTTACCTGTCTAACAGAACAGAGGGTGTTATGGCTTTACACCCCTGCTATAATGTGGATAAAGAGTTACCTAGTCTAACAGAACACAGAGGGTGTTATGGCTTTACACCCCTGCTATAATGTGGATAAGGAGTTACCTGTCTAACAGAACACAGAGGAGTGTTATGGCTTTACACCCCTGCTATAATGTGGATAAAGAGTTACCTGTCTAACAGAACACAGAGGGTGTTATGGCTTTACACCCCCTGCTATAATGTGTGATAAAGAATTACCTGTCTAACAGAACACAGAGGGTGTTATGGCTTTACACCCCTGCTATAATGTGGATAAAGAGTTACCTGTCTAACAGAACACAGAGGGTGTTTGTGGCTTTACACCCCCTGCTATAATGTGGATAAAGAGTTACCTGTCTAACAGAACACAGAGGTGTTATGGCTTTACACCCCCTGCTATAATGTGGATAAAGAGTTACCTGTCTAACAGAACACAGAGGGTGTTATGGCTTTACACCCCCTGCTATAATGTGGATAAAGAGTTACCTGTCTAACAGAACACAGAGGGTGTCATGGCTTTACACCCCTGCTATAATGTGGATAAAGAGTTACCTGTCTAACAGAACACAGAGGGTGTTGTGGCTTTACACCCCCTGCTATAATGTGGATAAAGAGTTACCTGTCTAACAGAACACAGAGGGTGTTATGGCTTTACACCCCCTGCTATAATGTGGATAAAGAGTTACCTGTCTAACAGAACACAGAGGGTGTTATGGCTTTACACCCCTGCTATAATGTGGATAAAGAGTTACCTGTCTAACAGAACACAGAGGGTGTTATGGCTTTACACCCCTGCTATAATGTGGATAAAGAGTTACCTGTCTAACAGAACACAGAGGGTGTTATGGCTTTACACCCCCTGCTATAATGTGGATAAAGAGTTACCTGTCTAACAGAACACAGAGGGTGTTATGGCTTTACACCCCCTGCTATAATGTGGATAAAGAGTTACCTGTCTAACAGAACACAGAGGGTGTTATGGCTTTACACCCCATGCTATAATGTGGATAAAGAGTTACCTGTTTAACAGAACACAGAGGGTGTTATGGCTTTACACCCCCTGCTATAATGTGGATAAAGAGTTACCTGTTTAACAGGAACACAGAGGGTGTTCTTTAATGGAGCTTACTACTAACATAATCAGATAGAATCAGGAATTCCCCAGGGCAGCTGTCTAGGCCCTTTACCTTTTTCAATTTTTACTAACAACATGCCACTGGATTTTAGTAAAGCCAGTGTGTCTATGTATGCGGATGACTCAACACTATACATGTCAGTTACTACCGGGACTGAAATGACAACACTTAACAAAGAGCTGTAGTTCATTTCAAAGTGGTATGGGGAATAAGTTAGCCCTAAATATTTCTTAAAACTGAAAGCATTGTATTTGGGGACAAATCATTCACCAACCCTAAACCTCAACAAACCCTTGTAATGAATAATGTGGTAATTGAGCAAGTTGAGGAGACTAAACTGCTTGGTGTAACCCTGGATTGTAAACTGTCATGGTCAAACACATTGATACAACAGTAGCTAAGGTGGGGAGAGTCTGTCCATGATAAAGTGCTGCTATACCTTCTTAACAACACTATAAACAAGGCAGGTCCTACAGGCCCTAGTTTTGTCCCACTTGGATTACTGTTCAGTCGTGTGGTCAGGTGCACAAAAGGCTGGCAGGTGGATGTACAGAGCTAACATTATGTATGCATGTCAATCTCTTGGCTCAAAGTGGAGGAGAGATTGACTTCATCACTACTTGTATTTATGAGAGGTATTGACATGTTGAATGCACAGAGCTGTCTGTCTAAACTACTGGCACACAGCTCAGACACCCATGAATACCCCACAAGACATACCACCAGGGGTCTCTTCACAGTCCCAAGTCCAGAACAGACTATGGGAGAAACACAGTACTACATAGAGCCATGACTACATGGAACTCTATTCCACAGTACTACATAGAGCCATGACACATGGAACTCTATTCCACAGTACTACATAGAGACATGACTACATGGAACTCTATTCCACAGTACTACATAGAGCCATGACTACATGGAACTCTATTCCACAGTACTACATAGAGCCATGACTACATGGAACTCTGATTCCACAGTACTACATAGAGCCAATGACTACATGGAACTCTATTCCACAGTACTACATAGAGCCATGACTACATGGAACCCTATTCCACAGTACTACATAGAGCCATGACTACATGGAACTCTATTCCACAGTACTGCATAGAGCCATGACTATATGGAACTCTATATTCCACAGTACTACATAGAGACATGACTACATGGAACTCTATTCCACAGTACTACATAGAGACATGACTACATGAACTCTATTCCACAGTACTACATAGAGCCATGACTACATGGAACTCTATTCCACAGTACTACATAAACCATGACTACATGGAACTCTATTCCACAGTACTACATAGAACACGACTATATGGAACTCTATTCCACAGTACTACATAGAGACATGACTTGCATGGAACTCTATTCCACAGTACTACATAGAACCATGACTACATGAAACTCTATTCCACAGTACTACATAGAGCCATGACTACATGGAACTCTATTCCACAGTACTACATAGAGACATGACTACATGGAACTCTATTCCACAGTACTACATAGAGCCATGACTACATGGAACTCTATTCCACAGTACTACATAGAGCCATGACTACATGGAACTCTATTCCACAGTACTACATAGAGCCATGACTACATGGAACTCTATTCCACAGTACTACATAGAGCCATGACTACATGGAACTCTATTCCACAGTACCACATAGAGCCATGACTACATGGAACTCTATTCCACAGTACCACATAGAGCCATGACTACATGGAACTCTATTCCACAGTACTACATAGAGACATGACAACATGGAACTCTATTCCACAGTACTACATAGAACCATGACTACATGGAACTCTATTCCACAGTACTACATAGAGCCATGACTACATGGAACTCTATTCCACAGTACTACATAGAGCCATGACTACATGGAACTCTATTCCACAGTACTACATAGAGCCATGACTACATGGAACTCTATTCCACAGTACTACATAGAGCCATGACTACATGGAACTCTATTCCACAGTACTACATAGAGCCATGACTACATGGAACTCTATTCCACAGTACTACATAGAGCCATGACTACATGGAACTCTATTCCACAGTACTACATAGAGCCATGACTACATGGAACTCTATTCCACAGTACTACATAGAGCCATGACTACATGGAACTCTATTCCACAGTACTACATAGAGCCATGACTACATGGAACTCTATTCCACATTACTACATAGAGCCATGACTACATGGAACTCTATTCCACAGTACTACATAGAGCCGTGACTACATGGAACTCTATTCCACAGTACTACATAGAGACATGACTACATGGAACTCTATTCCACAGTACTACATAGAGCCATGACTACATGGAACTTTATTCCACAGTACTACATAGAGCCATGACTACATGGAACTCTATTCCACAGTACTACATAGAGACATGACTACATGGAACTCTATTCCACATCAAATAACTAATTCAAGCAGTAAAATGTGATAACTGTACACCTTATGGAACAGTGGGGACTGAAGCAACACAAATATAGGCAC
>NW_026288323.1:2500-17500 GCF_023373465.1 Oncorhynchus keta
GAATTGCAGGAAGTCTGGAATATACATCTATATGTAATATGAATGGTGTGTATAGACAGTGTGGACAGTGTGTGGAGTGGACAGGTGTGTAAGACAGCAGGTATATCAGGTGAGCCTAGACTAGAATAAACTAT
Source organism: Oncorhynchus keta (assembly GCF_023373465.1). NCBI lineage: Eukaryota > Metazoa > Chordata > Actinopteri > Salmoniformes > Salmonidae > Oncorhynchus > Oncorhynchus keta. The sequence goes on from NW_026288323.1 coordinate 2,635, forward strand.
ATATATAAATACAGTAGCAGTTATATCAGGTTGACTAGAATAAACTATATATATAAATACAGTAGCAGTTATATCAGGTTGACTAGAATACACTATATATATAAATACATTACCAGTTATATCAGGTTGACTAGAATACACTATATATAAATACAGTAGCAGTTATATCAGAGTTGACTAGAATAAACTATATTTATAAATACAGTAGCAGTTATATCAGGTTGAGCCTTGACTAGAATACACTATATATATAAATACAGTAGCAGTTATATCAGATGAGCCTTGACTAGAATACACTATATATATAAATACAGTAGCAGTTATATCAGGCCTGACTAGAATACACTATATATATAAATACAGTACCAGTTATATCAGGTTGACTAGAATACACTATATCTATAAATACACTATATATAAATACAGTAGCAGTTATATCAGGCCTTGACTAGAATAGCATATATATAAATACAGTAGCAGTTATATCAGGTTGACTAGAATAAACTATATATATAAATACAGTAGCAGTTATATCAGGTTGACTAGAATACACTATATATATAAATACAGTAGCAGTTATATCAGGTGAGTCTTGACTAGAATACACTATATATATAAATACAGTAGCAGTTATATCAGGTTGACTAGAATACACTATATCTATAAATACATATATATATAAATACAGTAGCAGTTATATCAGGTGAGCCTTGACTAGAATAAACTATATTTATAAATACAGTAGCAGTTATATCAGGTGAGCCTTGACTATAAATAAACTATATTTATAAATACAGTAGCAGTTATATCAGGTGAGCCTTGACTAGAATAAACTATATTTATAAATACAGTAGCAGTTATATCAGGTTGACTAGAATAAACTATATCTATAAATACAGTACCAGTTATATCAGGTGAGTTGACTAGAATAAACTATATTTATAAATACAGTACCAGTTATATCAGGTTGACTAGAATACACTATATATATAAATACAGTAGCAGTTATATCAGGTGAGTCTTGACTAGAATAAACTATATTTATAAATACAGTAGCAGTTATATCAGGTTGACTAGAATACACTATATATATAAATACAGTAGCAGTTATATCAGGTGAGCCTAGACTAGAATACATATATATAAATACAGTAGCAGTTATATCAGGTGAGCCTTGACTAGAATAAACTATATCTATAAATACAGTAGCAGTTATATCAGGTTGACTAGAATACACTATATATATAAATACAGTAGCAGTTATATCAGAGCCTTGACTAGAATAAACTATATTTATAAATACAGTAGCAGTTATATCAGGTGAGTCTTGACTAGAATAAACTATATCTTAAATATTTATAAATACAGTAGCAGTTATATCAGAGTCTTGACTAGAATAAACTATATTTATAAATACAGTAGCAGTTATATCAGGTTGACTAGAATACTATACTATATATATAAATACAGTAGCAGTTATATCAGGTTGACTAGAATAAACTATATTTATAAATACAGTAGCAGTTATATCAGGTTGACTAGAATACACTATATATATAAATACAGTAGCAGTTATATCAGGTTGACTAGAATAAACTATATATATAAATACAGTAGCAGTTATATCAGGTTGACTAGAATAAACTATATATATAAATACAATAGCAGTTATATCAGGTTGACTAGAATACACTATATATATAAATACAATAGCAGTTATATCAGGTTGACTAGAATACACTATATATAAATACAGTAGCAGTTATATCAGGTGAGCCTTGACTAGAATAAACTATATATATAAATACAGTAGCAGTTATATCAGGTGAGAGCCTTGACTAGAATACACTATATATATAAATACAGTAGCAGTTATATCAGGTTGACTAGAATACACTATATATATAAATACAGTAGCAGTTATATCAGGTGAGCCTTGACTAGAATAAACTATATATATAAATACAGTAGCAGTTATATCAGGTTGACTAGAATACACTATATCTATAAATACACTATATATAAATACAGTAGCAGTTATATCAGGTGAGCCTTGACTAGAATAAACTATATTTATAATTACAGTAGCAGTTATATCAGGTGAGCCTTGACTAGAATAAACTATATTTATAATTACAGTAGCAGTTATATCAGGTGAGCCTTGACTAGAATAAACTATATATAAATACAGTAGCAGTTATATCAGGTTGACTAGAATACACTATATTATATAAATACAGTAGCAGTTATATCAGGTGAGCCTTGACTAGAATAAACTATATATATAAATACAGTAGCAGTTATATCAGGTGAGCCTTGACTAGAATACACTTTATATATAAATACACTATATACAGTGCCTTGCGAAAGTATTCGGCCCCCTTGAACTTTGCGACCTTTTGCCACATTTCAGGCTTCAAACATAAAGATATAAAACTGTATTTTTTTGTGAAGAATCAACAACAAGTGGGACACAATCATGAACTGAACGACATTTATTGATATTTCAAACTTTTTAACAAATCAAAAAACTGAAAAATTGGGCGTGCAAAAATGATTCAGCCCCTTACTTTGTTGCGCCACCTTTTGCTGCGATTACAGCTGTAAGTCGCTTGGGGTATGTCTCTATCAGTTTTGCACATCGAGAGACTGAATTTTTTCCCATTCCTCCTTGCAAAACAGCTCGAGCTCAGTGAGGTTGGATGGAGAGCATTTGTGAACAGCAGTTTTCAGTTCTTTCCACAGATTCTCGATTCGATTCAGGTCTGACTTTGACTTGGCCATTCTAACACCTGGATATGTTTATTTTTCAACCATTCCATTGTAGATGTAGCTTTATGTTTTGGATCATTGTCTTGTTGGAAGACAAATCTGCTCTCCTCAAATCTGCTCTCCTCGACGCCTCTCCTCCTCCTGGTCTCTCCTCCCTTCTCCTCTCCTATCTTATATTTATTTGTTTCCCACAACCCCAGCTCTCTCCTGGCTCTGTCAGCAGTGACGTGGAGCTGATTTGGTTTAGACAGAATAATGACGGAACCTTATTCCTCTCAGATTTAAATATTTGTCATCACACGGCGGCTCCCCAGAGCCTTGCCAGCCTGCTCCCTTCCTTCATCTGACAATGTGATCCTCAGACAGATTGTATATGTGTCTATGTGTGTCATGTGTGTGTGTGTGTGTGTGTGTGTGTGTGTGTGTGTGTGTGTGTGTGTGTGTGTGTGTGTGTGTGTGTGTGTGTGTGTGTGTGTGTGTGTGTGTGTGTGTGTGTGCTGCGGGATGTGTGTGTGTGTGTGTGTGTGTGTGTGTGTGTGTGTGTGTGTGTGTGTGTGTGTGTGCGTGTGTGTGTGTGTGTACAACATTTAAGATGAAACAAATGCGAGCTCAGACCCCAGTAGTATGTGACTCACCTACCCAAACACTGATCCTTCCATTACCCAACACAGTCCCCTGATACTGAAATACCTACCCAAACACTGATCCTTCCATTACCCAACACAGTCCCCTGATACTGAAATACCTACCCAAACACTGATCCTTCCATTACCCAACACAGTCCCCTGATACTGAAATACTTACCCAAACACTGATCTTCCATTACCCAAACACAGTCCCCTGATACTGAAATACCTATCAAACACTGGATCCTTCCATTACCCAACACAGTCCCCTGATACTGAAATACCTACCCAAACACTGATCCCTTCCATTACCCAACACAGTCCCCTGATACTGAAATACCTACCCAAACACTGATCCTTCCATTACCCAACACAGTCCCCTGATACTGAAATACCTACTCAAACACTGATCCTTCCATTACCCAACACAGTCCCCTGATACTGAAATACCTACCAAACACTGATCCTTCCATTACCCAACACAGTCCCCCTGATACTGAAATACCTACCCAAACACTGATCCTTCCATTACCCAACATGCCAGTCCCCCTGATACTGAAATACCTACCCAAACACTGATCCTTCCATTACCCATCCCCTGGATACTGAAATACCTACCCAAACACTGATCCTTCCATTACCCAACACAGTCCCCTGATACTGAAATACCTACCCAAACACTGATCCCTTCCATTACCCAACACAGTCCCCTGATACTGAAATACCTACCCAAACACTGATCCTTCCATTACCCAACACAGTCCCCTGATACTGAAATACCTACCCAAACACTGATCCCATTACCCAACACAGTCCCCTAATACTGAAATACCTACCCAAACACTGATCCTTCCATTACCCAACACAGTCCCCTAATACTGAAATACCTTACCCAAACACTGATCCTTCCATTACCCAACAACACAGTCCCCTGATACTGAGTACCTACTCCAAACAATCCATCCATTAGTCCCCTCCAGGCTGCTCCACCCCAAACACTGATCCATCCATTACCCAACACAGTCCCCTAATACCAGTCACTCCACCCAAACACTGAACCATCCATTACCCAACACAGTCCCCTAACACTGAAATACCTACCCAAACACTGATCCTTCCATTACCCAACACAGTCCCCTAATACTGAAATACCTACCCAAACACTGATCCTTTCCATTACCCAACACAGTCCCCTGATACTGGAAATACCTACCAAGCACTGATCCTTCCATTACCCAACACAGTCCCCTGATACTGAAATACCTACCCAAACACTGATCCTTCCATTACCCAACACAGTCCCCTGATACTGAAATACCTACCCAAACACTGATCCTTCCATTACCCAACACAGTCCCCTGATACTGAAATACCTACCCAAACACTGATCCTTCCATTACCCAACACAGTCCCCTGATACTGAAATACCTACCCAAACACTGATCCTTCCATTACCCAACACAGTCCCCTGATACTGAAATACCTACCCAAACACTGATCCTTCCATTACCCAACACAGTCCCCTGATACTGAAATACCTACCCAAACACTGATCCTTCCATTACCCAACACAGTCCCCTGATACTGAAATACCTACCCAAACACTGATCCTTCCATTACCCAACACAGTCCCCTGATACTGAAATACCTACCCAAACACTGATCCTTCCATTACCCAACACAGTCCCCTGATACTGAAATACCTACCCAAACACTGATCCTTCCATTACCCAACACAGTCCCCTGATACTGAAATACCTACCCAAACACTGATCCTTCCATTACCCAACACAGTCCCCTGATACTGAAATACCTACCCAAACACTGATCCTTCCATTACCCAACACAGTCCCCTGATACTGAAATACCTACCCAAACACTGATCCTTCCATTACCCAACACAGTCCCCTGATACTGAAATACCTACCCAAACACTGATCCTTCCATTACCCAACACAGTCCCCTGATACTGAAATACCTACCCAAACACTGATCCTTCCATTACCCAACACAGTCCCCTGATACTGAAATACCTACCCAAACACTGATCCTTCCATTACCCAACACAGTCCCCTGATACTGAAATACCTACCCAAACACTGATCCTTCCATTACCCAACACAGTCCCCTGATACTGAAATACCTACCCAAACACTGATCCTTCCATTACCCAACACAGTCCCCTGATACTGAAATACCTACCCAAACACTGATCCTTCCATTACCCAACACAGTCCCCTGATACTGAAATACCTACCCAAACACTGATCCTTCCATTACCCAACACAGTCCCCTGATACTGAAATACCTACCCAAACACTGATCCTTCCATTACCCAACACAGTCCCCTGATACTGAAATACCTACCCAAACACTGATCCTTCCATTACCCAACACAGTCCCCTGATACTGAAATACCTACCCAAACACTGATCCTTCCATTACCCAACACAGTCCCCTGAAATACCTACCCAAACACTGATCCTTCCATTACCCAACACACTGATGGGAAATGCCTACCCAAACACATCCATTACCCAACACAGTCCCCTGATACTGAAATACCTACCCAAACACTGATCCTTCCATTACCCAACACAGTCCCTGATACTGAAATACCTACCCAAACACTGATCCTTCCATTACCCAACACAGTCCCCTAATACTGAAATACCTACCCAAACACTGATCCTTCCATTACCCAACACAGTCCCCCTGAAATACCTACCCAAACACTGATCCTTCCATTACCCAACACAGTCCCCTAATACTGAAATACCTACCCAAACACTGATCCTTCCATTACCCAACACAGTCCCCTGATACTGGAAATACCTACCCAAACACTGATCCATCCATTACCCAACACAGTCCCCTGATACTGAAATACCGACCCAAACACTGATCCTTCCATTACCCAACACAGTCCCCTGATACTGAAATACCTACCCAAACACTGATCCTTCCATTACCCAACACAGTCCCCTGATACTGAAATACCTACTCAAACACTGATCCTTCCATTACCCAACACAGAATATACCTACCCAAACACTGATCCTTCCATTACCCAACACAGTCCCCTAATACTGAAATACCTACCCAAACACTGATCCTTCCATTACCCAACACAGTCCCCTGATACTGAAATACCTACCCAAACACTGATCCTTCCATTACCCAACACAGTCCCCTGATACTGAAATACCTACCCAAACACTGATCCATCCATTACCCAACACAGTCCCCTGATACTGAAATACCTACCCAAACACTGATCCTTCCATTACCCTGGAAATAACATCAGTCCCCTGATACTGAAATACCTACCCAAACACTGATCCTTCCATTACCCAACACAGTCCCCTGATACTGAAATACCTACCCAAACACTGATCCTTCCATTACCCAACACAGTCCCCTGATACTGAAATACCTACCCAAACACTGATCCTTCCATTACCCAACACAGTCCCCTGATACTGAAATACCTACCCAAACACTGATCCTTCCATTACCCAACACAGTCCCCTGATACTGAAATACCTACCCAAACACTGATCCTTCCATTACCCAACACAGTCCCCTGATACTGAAATACCTACCCAAACACTGATCCTTCCATTACCCAACACAGTCCCCTGATACTGAAATACCTACCCAAACACTGATCCATCCATTAGCCCAACAAACTGATACTGAAATACCTACCCAAACCTTCCATTACCCAACACAGTCCCCTGATACTGAAATACCTACCCAAACACTGATCCATCCATTACCCAACACAGTCCCCTGATACTGAAATACCTACCCAAACACTGATCCTTCCATTACCCAACACAGTCCCTGATACTGAAATACCTACCCAAACACTGATCCTTCCATTACCCAACACAGTCCCCTGATACTGAAATACCTGCAAACACTGATCCTTCCATTACCCAACACAGTCCCCTGATACTGAAATACCTACCCAAACACTGATCCTTCCATTACCCAACACAGTCCCCTGATACTGAAATACCTACCCAAACACTGATCCTTCCATTACCCAACACAGTCCCCTGATACTGAAATACCTACCCAAACACTGATCCTTCCATTACCCAACACAGTCCCCTGATACTGAAATACCTACCCAAACACTGATCCTTCCATTACCCAACACAGTCCCCTGATACTGAAATACCTACCCAAACACTGATCCTTCCATTACCCAACACAGTCCCCGATACTGAAATACCTACCCAAACACTGATCCTTCCATTACCCAACACAGTCCCTGATACTGAAATACCTACCCAAACACTGATCCATCCATTACCCACACACAATCCAAACACTGATACTGAAATACCTACCCAAACACTGATCCTTCCATTACCCAACACAGTCCCCTGATACTGAAATACCTACCCAAACACTGATCCTTCCATTACCCAACACAGTCCCCTGATACTGAAATACCTACCCAAACACTGATCCTTCCATTACCCAACACAGTCCCCTGATACTGAACATACCATTACCCAAACACTGATCCTTCCATTACCCAACACAGTCCCCTGATACTGAAATACCTACCCAAACACTGACTCAAACACTGATCCTTCCATTACCCAACACACCTGATACTGAAATACCTACCCAAACACTGATCCATCCATTACCCAACACAGTCCCTGATACTGAAATACCTACCCAAACACTGATCCTTCCATTACCCAACACAGTCCCCTGATACTGAAATACCTACCCAAACACTGATCCTTCCATTACCCAACACAGTCCCCTGATACTGAAATGGAACCTGTTCCTCCATAGTGCACTACGCTTGACCAGGGCCCATAGGGAATAGAGGAATAGGGTGTTATTTGACCAGGGCCCATAGGGGAATAGGGTGTTATTTGATCAGGGCCCAGAGGGGAACAGGGTTCTATGTAACCAGGGCCCATAGTGGTATAGGGTGTTATTTGACCAGGGGCCCATAGAGGAATAGGGTGTTATTTGACCAGGGCCCAGAGGGGAACAGGGTCCGATGTAAACCAGGGGCCCATAGTGGTATATGGTGTTATTTGACCAGGGCCCATAGGGAATAGGGTGGTATTTGACCAGGGCCCAGAGGGGAACAGGGTTCTATGTAACCAGGGCCCATAGAGGAATAGGGTGTTATTTGACCAGGCCCATAGAGGAATAGGGTGTTATTTGACCAGGGCCCAGAGGGGAACAGGGTTCGATGTAAACCAGGGCCCATAGCGGTATATGGTGTTATTTGACCAGGGCCCATAGGGGAATAGGGTGGTATTTGACCAGGGCCCAGAGGGGAACAGGGTTCTATGTAACCAGGGCCCATAGCGGTATATGGTGTTAGGGTGCTATTTACCAGGGCACATAGTGGAATAGGGTGTTATGTTACCAGGGCCCATAGGGGAATAGGGTGCTATTTGACCAGGGCCCAGAGGGGAACAGGGTTCTATGTAACCAGGGCCTATAGCGGTATAGGGTGTTATGTTACCAGGGCCCATAGGGAATAGGGTGCTATTTGACCAGGGCCCAGAGGGGAACAGGGTTCTATGTAAGCAGGGCCCATAGGGGAATAGGGTGGTATTTATTTGACCAGGCTTGACCAGGGCCCAGAGGGGGAACAGGGTTCTATGTTACCAGGGCCCATAGAGGAATAGGGTGTTATTTGACCAGGGCCCAGAGGGGAACAGGGTTCTATGTTACCAGGGCCCATAGAGGAATAGGGTGTTATTTGACCAGGGCCCAGAGGGGGAACAGGGTTCTATGTTACCAGGGCCCATAGAGGAATAGGGTGTTATTTGACTAGGGCCCAGAGGGGAACAGGGTTCTATGTTACCAGGGCCCATAGAGGAATAGGGTGTTATTTGACCAGGGCCCAGAGGGGAACAGGGTTCTATGTTACCAGGGCCCATAGAGGAATAGGGTGTTATTTGACCAGGGCCCATAGGGGAACAGGGTTCTATGTTACCAGGGCCCAGAGGAATAGGGTGTTATAGGGGAAACAGGGTTCTATGTTACCAGGGCCCATAGTCTAGAGGGGAATAGGGTGTTATTTGACCAGGCCCAGAGGGGAACAGGGTTCTATGTTACCAGGGCACATAGAGGAATAGGGTGTTATTTGACCAGGGCCCAGAGAGGGGAACAGGGTGTGGTATTTGGACCAGGGCCCAGAGGGGAACAGGGTTCCTAGGGGTGTTACCAGGCCCAGAGGGGAATAGGGTGTTATTTGACCAGGGCCCAGAGGGGAACAGGGTTCTATGTTACCAGGGCCCATAGGGGAATAGGGTGTTATTTGACCAGGGCCCAGAGGGGAACAGGGTTCTATGTTACCAGGGCCCATAGAGGAATAGGGTGCTATTTGACCAGGGCCCAGAGGGGGAACAGGGTTCTAAGGTGTTACCAGGGCCCAGAGGGGAATAGGGTGTTATTTGACCAGGGCCCATAGAGGAACAGGGTGTTATTTGACCAGGGCCCAGAGGGGAACAGGGTTCTATGTTACCAGGGCCCATAGAGGAATAGGGTGGTATTTGACCAGGGCCCATAGAGGAATAGGGGTGGTATTTGACCAGGGCCCATAGGGGAACAGGGTGTTATTTGACCAGGGCCCAGAGGGGAACAGGGTTCTATGTTACCAGGGCCCATAGAGGAATAGGGTAGAGGAATAGGGTGTTTGACCAGGGCCCATAGAGGAATAGAGGAATAGGGTGTATTTGACCAGGGCCCAGTTCCTCTGGCCAGTGTCTGTGTTATTTGCCCATCTGAATCGTTTCTTGTTATTGACCAGTCTGAGGTACAGCTTTTCTTTGCAACTCTGCCTAGAAGACAGCATCCAGGAGTCAGCTCTCCACCTCTTCACTGTTGACGTTGAGACTGGTGTTTTGCAGAAACTGTTTAATGAAGCTGCCAGGTGAGGACTTGTGAGGGGTCTGTTTCTAAAACTAGACACTCCAATGTACTTGTCCTCTTGCTCAGTTGTGCACTGGGGTTAGAGCCAGTTTTCTCTGTTCTGTGAAGGGAGAAGTACACAGGGTTGTACAAGATCTTCACTTTCTTGGCAATTTCTCACATGGAATAGCCTTCATTTCTCAGTTCTTACTGACGAGTTTCAGAAGAAAGGTCTTTGTTTCTGGCCATTTTGAGCCTGTAATCGAATCCACAAATTCTGATTCTCCAGATACTCAACTAGTCTAAAGAAGGCCAGATTTATTGCTTCTTTAATCATAACAACAGTTTTCAGCTGTGCTAACATAATTGCAAAAAGGTTTTCTAATGATCAATTAGCCTTTTAAAATGCTGAACTTGGATTAGCTAACACAACGTGCCATTGGAACACAGGAGTGAGGGTTGCTGATAATGGGCCTCTGTACGCCTATGTAGAAATTCCATTCAAAATCAGCAGTTTCCAGCTACAATAGTTATTTTAACATTAACGATGTCTACACTGTATTTCTGATCAATTGGATGTTATTTTCATGGACAAAAAAACAAGTGACCCAAACACTTGAACGGTGGTGTACGTCTACAATTAAATCTGGGAATCTGTTCGACAGTCATAACATTCTTCACCCGAGATTTATTGAATTCAATTATAACGTACTTTCCTCAGGTCCATCAGCTCATCTCTGCTGTTTTATCAAACAAATGGAGGCGGCCATGTTTTCTGAGAAACGATTCCCTTTATATATTCTTTAAGAAAAAGATAGCGTCTTCCCCTGTCAGTGTTTCCTTGCTTCCACCATGTGACCTGGATGGTAGATGGTCCAATAATCCAGGTGACATGTTTATTAATGCCTTGTCTCTTTCCCACGACACCTACACATCTGCCTTTCCTCTGCTGCAGGTTATCTCTGTCTCTGCTGCAGGTTATCTCTGTCTCTGCTGCAGGTTATCTCTGTCTCTGCTGCAGGTTATCTCTGTCTCTGCTGCAGGTTATCTCTGTCTCTGCTGCAGGTTATCCCGTCTCTGCTGCAGGTTATCTCTCCCTCTGCTGCAGGTTATCTCTGTCTCTGCTCCTCTGTCTTTGCTGCCTCTGTCTCTGCTGCAGGTTATCTCTCTCCTTCTGTCTCTGCTGCATGTTATCTCCTCCCTGCTGCAGGTTATCTCTCCCTCTGCTGCAGGTTATCCTGCTGCAGGTTATCCCTTCCTCTGCTGCAGGTTATCCTTCTCTGCTGCAGGTTATCCCTTCCTCTGCTGCAGGTTATCTTCCCTCTGCTGCAGGTTATTCTGTCTCTGCTGCAGGTTATCAGGTTATCCCTTCCTCTGCTGCAGGTTATCCCTTCCTCTGCTGCAGGTTATCAGGTTATCTTCCTCTGCTGCAGGTTATCCCTTCCTCTGCTGCAGGTTATCTTTCCTTCCCTCTGCTGCAGGTTATCCCTTCCTCTGCTGCAGGTTATCCCTTCCTCTGCTGCAGGTTATCCCTTCCTCTGCTGCAGGTTATCTCTCCCTCTGCTGCAGGTTATCCCTTCCTCTGCTGCAGGTTATCCCTTCCTCTGCTGCAGGTTATCCCTTCCCTCTGCTGCAGGTTATCAGGTTATTCCTTCCTCTGCTGCAGGTTATCCCTTCCTCTGCTGCAGGTTATCCCTTCCTCTGCTGCAGGTTATCTGCTGCAGGTTATCCCTCCTCTGCTGCAGGTTATCCCTTCCTCTGCTGCAGGTTATCCCTTCCTCTGCTGCAGGTTATCTCTCCCTCTGCTGCAGGTTATCTCTCCCTCTGCTGCAGGTTATCCCTTCCTCTGCTGCAGGTTATCTCTGTCTCTGCTGCAGGTTATCCCTTCCTCTGCTGCAGGTTATCCCTTCCTCTGCTGCAGGTTATCCCTTCCTCTGCTGCAGGTTATCTCTCCCTCTACTGCAGGTTATCTCTGTCTCTGCTGCAGGTTATCCCTTCCTCTGCTGAGGTTATCCCCTCTGCTGCAGGTTATTCTGTCTCTGCTGCAGGTTATCCCTTCCTCTGCAGCAGGTTATCCCTTCCTCTGCTGTTATCCCTTCCTCTGCTGCAGGTTGTCTCTGCTCCTCTGCTGCAGGTTATCCCTTCATCTGCTGCAGGTTATCCCTTCCTCTGCTGCAGGTTATCCCTTCCTCTGCTGCAGGTTATCTCTTCCTCTGCTGCAGGTTATCCCTTCCTCTGCTGCAGGTTATCCCTTCCTCTGCTGCAGGTTATCTCTGTCTCTGCTGCAGGTTATCCCTTCCTCTGCTGCAGGTTATCCTTCCTGCTGCAGGTTATCTCTTCCTCTGCTGCAGGTTATCCTTCCCTCTGCTGCAGGTTATCCCTTCCTCTGCTGCAGGTTATCCCTTCCTCTGCTGCAGGTTATCCCTTCCTCTACTGCAGGTTATCTCTTCCTCTGCTGCAGGTTATCCCTTCCTCTGCTGCAGGTTATCCCTTCCTCTGCTGCAGGTTATCCCTTCCTCTGCTGCAGGTTATCCCTTCCTCTGCTGCAGGTTATCCCTTCCTCTGCTGCAGGTTATCCCTTCCTCTGCTGCAGGTTATCCCTTCCTCTGCTGTAGGTTATCCCTTCCCTCTGCTGCAGGTTATCCCTTCCTCCTGCTGCAGGTTATCCCTTCCTCTGCTGCAGGTTATCCCTTCCTCTGCTGCAGGTTATCTCTTCTCTGCTGCAGGTTATCTCTCCCTCTGCTGCAGGTTATCTGCAGGTTATCCCTCTGCTGCAGGTTATCCTTCCTCTGCTGCAGGTTATCCCTTCCTCTGCTGCAGGTTATCCCTTCCTCTGCTGCAGGTTATCCCTTCCTCTGCTGCAGGTTATCCCTTCCTCTGCTGCAGGTTATCCCTTCCTCTGCTGCAGGTTATCCTTCCTCCTGCTGCAGGTTATCCCTTCCTCTGCTGCAGGTTATCCCTTCCTCTGCTGCAGGTTATCCCTTCCTCTGCTGCAGGTTATCCCTTCCTCTGCTGCAGGTTATCCCTTCCTCTGCTGCAGGTTATCCCTTCCTCTGCTGCAGGTTATCCCTTCCTCTGCTGCAGGTTATCCCTTCCTCTGCTGTAGGTTATCCCTTCCTCTGCTGCAGGTTATCCCTTCCTCTGCTGCAGGTTATCCCTTCCTCTGCTGCAGGTTATCCCTTCCTCTGCTGCAGGTTATCCTTCCTCTGCTGCAGGTTATCCCTTCCTCTGCTGCAGGTTATCCTTCCTCTGCTGCAGGTTATCCCTTCCTCTGCTGCAGGTTATCCTTCCTCTCCTGCAGGTTATCCCTTCCTCTGCTGCAGGTTATCCCTTCCTCTGCTGCAGGTTATCTCTGTTCTGCTGCAGGTTATCCTTCCTCTGCTGCAGGTTATCCCTTCCTCTGCTGCAGGTTATCTCTTCTCTGCTGCAGGTTATCCCTTCCTCTGCTGCAGGTTATCCCTTCCTCTGCTGCAGGTTATCCCTTCCTCCTGCTGCAGGTTATCCCTTCCTCTGCTGCAGGTTATCCCTTCCTCTGCTGCAGGTTATCCTTCCTCTGCTGCAGGTTATCCCTTCCTCTGCTGCAGGTTATCCCTTTCTGCTGCAGGTTATCCCTTCCTCTGCTGTAGGTTATCCCTTCCTCTGCTGCAGGTTATCCCTTCCTCTGCTGCAGGTTATCCCTTCCTCTGCTGCAGGTTATCCCTTCTCTGCTGTAGGTTATCCCTTCCTCTGCTGCAGGTTATCCCTTCCCCTCTGCTGCAGGTTATCCCTTCCTCTGCTGCAGGTTATCCCTCCTCTGCTGCAGGTTATCCCTTCCTCTGCTGCAGGTTATCCCTTCCTCTGCTGCAGGTTATCCCTTCCTCTGCTGCAGGTTATCCTTCCTCTGCTGCAAGTTATCCCTTCCTCTGCTGCAGGTTATCCCTTCCTCTGCTGCAGGTTATCCCTTCCTCTGCTGCAGGTTATCCCTTCCTCTGCTGCAGGTTATCCCTTCCTCTGCTGCAGGTTATCCCTTCCTCTGCTGCAGGTTATCCCTTCCTCTGCTGCAGGTTATCCTTCCTCTGCTGCAGGTTATCCCTTCCTCTGCTGCAGGTTATCAGGTTATCCTTCCTCTGCTGCAGGTTATCCCTTCCTCTGCTGCAGGTTATCCCTTCCTCTGCTGCAGGTTATCCCTTCCTCTGCTGTAGGTTATCCTCCTCTGCTGCAGGTTATCCCTTCCTCTGCTGCAGGTTATCCCTTCCTCTGCTGCAGGTTATCCCTTCCTGCTGCAGGTTATCCTTCCTCTGCTGCAGGTTATCCCTTCCTCTGCTGCAGGTTATCCCTTCCTCTGCTGCAGGTTATCCCTTCCTCTGCTGCAGGTTATCCTTCTCTGCTGCAGGTTATCCCTTCCTCTGCTGCAGGTTATCCCTTCCTCTGCTGCAGGTTATCCTTCCTCTGCTGCAGGTTATCCCTTCCTCTGCTGCAGGTTATCCTTCCTCTGCTGCAGGTTATCCCTTCCTCTGCTGCAGGTTATCCCTTCCTCTGCCTTCCTCTGCTGCAGGTTATCCCTTCCTCTGCTGCAG
>NW_026288323.1:25000-37500 GCF_023373465.1 Oncorhynchus keta
TGTGTGTGTGTGTGTGTGTGTGTGTGTGTGTGTGTGTGTGTGTGTGTGTGTGTGTGAGGGCTGTTTGGAAGGGAACATGCTGTCATGGCTGAGAGAGAGCCAAGCCTGTTTAAATTACCTTCTGGCTTCCAAGCCTCTCATCTGCAACCTGGCATTCACTACCACTTCTCTCTCTGTCTCTCTGTCTCTCTGTCAAATTCACTCTCTCTTTCTCTTCCTTGCTCTCTCTCTCTCTCGTTAACATATTCTTTCTCTCTCTCTTTCTCTTACTCTTTCACTCTGCCTTCTTTCTATTAGCACATGTACATGACTTTCTCTCATTCTCTTTCTCCCTCCCTCTGTCCTTTTCTCTCGCTCTCTCTGTCTCTCTTTTGTCTGGTTCTGTACACTGAAAAGTCTCTCTGCTCAAGACCGTGACACTATTAACCCAGGACTACTGTCACGTCTACTCCTGTCCTCTTCTCCGTTGCTCCACGTAGCCGGTCTACTAACCACCGGTCTACTAACCACCGGTCTACTAACCACCGGTCTGCTAACCACCGGTCTACTAACCACCGGTCTACTGACCACCGGTCTACTGACCACCGGTCTACTAACCACCGGTCTACTAACCACCGGTCTACTAACCACCGGTCTACTAACCACCGGTCTACTAACCACCGGTCTACTGACCACCGGTCTACTAACCACCGGTCTACTAACCACCGGTCTACTGACCACCGGTCTACTAACCACCGGTCTACTAACCACCGGTCTACTGACCACCGGTCTACTAACCACCGGTCTACTAACCACCGGTCTACTAACCACCGGTCTACTGACCACCGGTCTACTGACCACCGGTCTACTAACCACCGGTCTACTGACCACCGGTCTACTAACCACCGGTCTACTAACCACCGGTCTACTAACCACCGGTCTACTGACCACCGGTCTACTAACCACCGGTCTACTAACCACCGGCCTACTAACCACCGGTCTACTGACCACTAACCACCGGTCTACTGACCACCGGTCTACTAACCACCGGTCTACTAACCACCGGTCTACTAACCACCGGTCTACTAACCACCGGTCTACTGACCACCGGTCTACTGACCACCGGTCTACTAACCACCGGTCTACTAACCACCGGTCTACTAACCACCGGTCTACTGACCACCACCGGTCTACTAACCACCGGTCTACTAACCACCGGTCTACTGACACACCGGTCTACTAACCACCGGTCTACTGACCACCGGTCTACTAACCACCGGTCTACTGACCACCGGTCTACTAACCACCGGTCTACTAACCACCGGTCTACTGACCACCGGTCTCTAACCACCGGTCTACTGACCACCGGTCTACTAACCACCGGTCTACTAACCACCGGTCTACTAACCACCGGTCTACTGACCACCGGTCTATTAACCACCGGTCTACTAACCACCGGTCTACTGACCACCGGTCTACTAACCACCGGTCTACTAACCACCGGTCTACTGACCACCGGTCTATTAACCACCGGTCTACTGACCACGGGTCTATTAACCACCGGTCTATTAACCACCGGTCTACTGACCACCGGTCTATTAACCACCGGTCTACTAACCACCGGTCTACTAACCACCGGTCTACTGACCACCGGTCTACTAACCACCGGTCTACTAACCACCGGTCTACTGACCACCGGTCTACTAACCACCGGTCTACTGACCACCGGTCTACTGACCACGGGGTCTATTAACCACCGGTCTACTGACCACCGGTCTACTAACCACCGGTCCATTAACCACCTGTCTACTGACCACGGGTCTATTAACCACGGGTCTACTGACCACCGGTCTACTGACCACCGGTCTACTAACCACCGGTCTACTAACCACTAACCGGTCTACTGACCACCGGTCTACTGACCACCGGTCTACTAACCACCGGTCTACTGACCACCGGTCTACTGACCACCGGTCTACTAACCACCGGTCTACTGACCACCGGTCTACTAACCACCGGTCTACTAACCACCGGTCTACTGACCACCGGTCTACTAACCACCGGTCTACTGACCACCGGTCTACTGACCACACCGGTCTACTAACCACCGGTCTACTAACCACCGGACTAGCAACGTTACCATACACATGTGGACTAGCAACGTTTACATGTGGACTAGCAATGTTACAATACACATGTGGACTAGCAATGTTACAATACACATGTGGACTAGCAACGTTACCATACACATGTGGACTAGCAACGTTACCATACACATGTGGACTAGCAATGTTACAATACACATGTGGACTAGCAACGTTACTATACACATGTGGACTAGCAATGTTGCAATACACATGTGGACTAGCAACATTACTATACACATGTGGAATAGCAATGTTACTATACACATGTGGACTAGCAACATTACTATACACATGTGGACTAGCAACGTTACTATACACATGTGGAATAGCAATGTTACTATACACATGTGGACTAGAAACATTACTATACACATGTGGAACAGCAATGTTACTATACACATGTGGACTAGAAACATTACTATACACATGTGGACTAGCAAGGTTACTTTACATATGTGGACTAGCAACGTTACTATACACATGTGGAATAGCAATGTTACTATACACATGTGGAATAGCAATGTTACTATACACATGTGGACTAGCAACATTACCATACACATGTGGACTAGCAACGTTACCATACACATGTGGACTAGCAATGTTACAATACACATGTGGACTAGCAATGTTACTATACACACGTGGACTAGCAACGTTACCATACACATGTGGACTAGCAACTTTACTATACACATGTGGACTAGCAACGTTACTATAGACATGTGGACTAGCAATGTTACTATACACATGTGGACTAGCAAGTTTACAATACACATGTGGACTAGCAACGTTACTATACAACTAGCAAGTTTACTATACACATGTGGACTAGCAACGTTACTATACACATGTGGACTAGTAACATTACCATACACATGTGGACTAGCAATGTTACCATACACATGTGGACTAGCAATGTTACAATACACATGTGGACTAGCAATGTTACTATACACACGTGGACTAGCCACATTACCATACACATGTGGACTAGCAACGTTACTATACACATGTGGACTAGCAACGTTACTATACACATGTGGACTAGCAAGGTTACTATACACATGTGGACTAGCAAGTTTACTTTACACATGTGGACTAGCAACGCTACTATACACATGTGGACTAGCAACGTTACTATACACATTTGGACTAGCAATGTTGCAATACACATGTGGACTAGCAACGTTACAATACACATGTGGACTAGCAACGTTACTATACACATGTGGACTAGCAACATTACTATACACATGTGGACTAGCAACGTTACTATACACATGTGGACTAGCAACATTACTATACACATGTGGACTAGCAAGGTTACTATACACATGTGGACTAGCAGACTTTACACATGTGGACTAGCAACGCTACTATACACATGTGGACTAGCAATGTTGCAATACACATGTGGACTAGCAACATTACTATACACATGTGGACTAGCAACGTTACTATACACATGTGGACTAGCAACGTTACAATACACATGTGGACTAGCAACGTTACTATACACATGTGGACTAGCAAGGTTACTTTACACATGTGGACTAGCAACGCTTTCCATACACATGTGGACTATCAACGTTACTATACATATGTGGACTAGCAACGTTACAATACACATGTGGGACTAGCAACATTACTATACACATGTGACTAGCAACGTTACTATACACATGTGGACTAGCAACGTTACTATACACATGTGGACTAGCAACGTTAAAGAAGGATTTTTAAGCCTTGAGACAATTGAGACATGGATTGTGTATGTGTCTCATTCAGAGGGTGAATGGGCAAGACAACATATTTAAGTGCCTTTGAACAGGGTATGGTAGTAGGTGCCAGGCGCACCAGTTTGTGTCAAGAACTGCAACGTTGCTGGGTTTTCACGTTCAGCAGTTTCCCATGTGTATCAAGAATGATCCACTACCCAAAGGACATCCTACTAACTTGACATGACTGTGGGATGCATTGGAGTCAACATGGGCCAGCCTCCCTGTGGAACGCTTTCCACACCTTGTAGAGTCCATGTCCTGATGAATTGAGACTGTTCTGAGGTCAGAAGGGGGTGCAACTCAATATTAGGAAGGTGTTCCCAATGTTCTGTACACTCACTGTTCACACACACACACACACACACACACACACACACACACACACACACACACACACACACACACACACACACACACACACACACACACACACACACACACACACACACACACACACACACACGTCTCTTTCCTCCTCAGTGAACCTGTCCACGTCTAACATCATGTTATCTTCACGCTCAAGCCAGCTAATAGACCAGACCATGTCTTAAAGCCATGTCCTCTTTTGTAGGGATCACCCAACCCTCATCCAGTACCACGACAGGCGTGTGTGTGTGTGTGTGTGTGTGTGTGTGTGTGTGTGTGTGTGTGTGTGTGTGTGTGTGTGTGTGTGTGTGTGTGTGTGTGTGTGTGTGTGTGTGTGTGTGTGTGTGTGTGTGTGTGTGTGTGTGTGTGTGTTTGTTACACCACTAATAACCCTCATGTGTTTGTCCTTCAGTGTAATGGGTCCTATAAATCATATCATATTCTCTTAAGAGATTCTCCACGCGCCACACACACACACAGACACACACACACTCTCCTCCGTCTCACGCACACACTCCTCATTCCTTCAAGGGACCCTGATGATTCCTATTGATTGGCCCTAGTCATCTGGAGGAAGTGTTGTATGATGTGTTACTGAAGAAGTGTGTTTGTGTTTTTATGCTTTAACTTTTATATATAGACTTGTGTTTATTTATTTATACTTTTATTGATGATCATAATAGCTCTTTGATTTCAACTTTTGTTTTGATGTTTTGGTTGTTATTGCTTATACTGTGTAATACAGGAAACAACTTGCAGATTAACGTGGTTGCTATGGACACGGTTTTAGAACTTGGGGATTCGCTGAAAAAATATGTTAGAGTTGTCAGAAATGCTTCAAAAATGTTTAATTTAATGGGAACATGAGCGATAAATTGATAAATTATGAATATATTTACTTTTAATCGGTTGCACCTACAAACGTGTTCAGGCCGACGAACGTTGAATCCAACGGTCCTCTTGTGGATGTTACCGTCTCGTTTCAAACGGACATTTAGAATGTCATCTAGCTGGGCGCAGACAATGATCTAAAACGAAATTGCTAGTGACCCTGTTAAAATAATCCCATACGAGGTTCTCGGTAACGTCCTGAATGAGTCATGACTAAAGACGGGGAGTGTGTTGTGTACCTCCAATCGAGTTGATTTTGCGGAGTTTTATCGACATTGGTCTCATGTTGGCTTGGATGTGATGTTTCGAAAGATTTCTCTCAACTCATCCGTCAACATATAATGACTATAGTTATACAGCGTCATCTGGGATGGCGTTTAAGAAGGTGATGCCTCATGCTCAAGTCAAGGGTAATGTATGATGACTAAGAGCTAAACCCCTGTTTTAATTGGTTCATGCAGGTCCTCACTGATAGATCACCAGGGTATTGTCTGTGAAAATGTTGATACGGTCTACCCAATGATACTGGTCTGACACTGAACTCATTCGTTCTGTCAAAGACGACAGGTTGAGACAACCTCTAGAAACCCCTGTCCTCTACCTCACCTCACAGGAGGACAGGTTGAGACAACACTAGAAACCCCTGTCCTCTAGCTCACCTCACAGGAGGACAGGTTGAGACAACCTCTAGAAACCCCTGTCCTCTACCTCACCTCACAGGAAGACAGGTTGAGACACTAGAAACCCCTGTCCTCTACCTCACCTCACAGGAGGACAGGTTGAGACAACCTCTAGAAACCCCTGTCCTCTACCTCACCTCACAGGAGGACAGGTTGAGACAACACCCCTGTCCTCTACCTCACCTCACAGGAGGACAGGTTGAGACAACATCTAGAAACTGAGACCCTGTCCTCTACCTCACCTCACAGGAGGACAGGTTGAGACAACACTAGAAACCCTGTCCTCTACTCACTCACAGGAGGACAGGTTGAGACAACATCTAGAAACCCCTGTCCTCTACTCACCTCACAGGAGGACAGGTTGAGACACTAGAAACCCCTGTCCTCTACTCACCTCACAGGAGTGACAGGTTGAGACACTGAAAGACAACAGGCTGGAGACACTAGAAACCCCTGTCCTCTACTACCTCACAGGAGGACAGGTTGAGACACTAGAAACCCTGTCACTCACACCGGAGGACAGGTTTAGACACTATAAACCCCTGTCCCTCTACCTCACTCACAGGAGGACAGGTTGAGACAACACTAGAAACCCCTGTCCTCTACCTCACTCACAGGAAGACAGGTTGAGACACAACCCCTGTCCCTACCTCACCACAGGAGGACAAACACTATAAAACCCCTGTCCTCTACCTCACCTCACAGGAGGACTGAGAAACATCTAGAAACCCCTGTCCTCTACCTCACCTCACAGGAAGACAGGTTGAGACACTAGAAACCTGTCCTCTACCTCACCTCACCGGAGGACAGGTTTAGACACTATAAACCCTGTCCTCTACCTCGCCACAGGAGGACAGGTTGAGACAACACTAGAAACCCCTGTCCTCTACCTCACCTCACAGATGACAGGTTGAGACAACATCTAGAAACCCCTGTCCTCTACTCACCTCACAGGAGGACAGGCTGGAGACACTAGAAACCCTGTCCTCTATACCTCACCTCACAGGAAGACAGGTTGAGACACTAGGAAACCCCTGTCCTCTACCTCACCTCACCGGAGGACAGGCTTAGACACTAGAAACCCCTGTCCTCTTACCTCACGTCACAGGAGGACAGAAGGAGACACTAGAAACCCCTGTCTCACTCACCTCACCGGAGGACAGGTTTAGACACTATAAACCCCTGTCCCCACCTCACCTCACAGGAGGACAGGTTGAGACACTAGAAACCTCTGTCCTCTACCTCACCTCACAGGAAGACAAGTTGAGATGACTAGGAAACCCTGTCCTCTAATTAATTCTCACAGGAGGACAGGTTGGACACTAGAAACCCCTTGTCCTCTACCTCACTCACAGGAAGACAAGTTGAGACACTAGGAAACCCTGTCCTCTACCTCACCTCACAGGAGGACAGGCTGAGACACTAGAAACCCTGTCCTCTACCTCACCTCACAGGAGGACAGTTTGAGACACTAGAAACCCTGTCCTCTCACTCCTCACCTCACAGGAGGACAGGTTGAGACACTAGAAACCCCTGTCCTCTACCTCACCTCACAGGAGGACATGTTGAGACAAATTCTAGAAACCCCTGTCCTCTACCCACCTCACAGGAGGACACGTTGAGACACTAGAAACCCCTGTCCTCTACCTCACCTCACAGGAGGACAGGTTGAGACAACACTAGAAACCCCTGTCCTCTACCTCACGTCACAGGAGGACAGGCTGAGACAACACTAGAAACCCCTGTCCTCTACCTCACTCCACAAGAGGACAGGTTGAGACACTAGAAACCCCTGTCCTCTACCTCACCTCACAGGAAGACATGCTGAGACAACACTAAAACCCCTGTCCTCTACTCACCTCACAGGAGGACAGGTTGAGACACTAGAAACCCCTGTCCCTCTACCTCACCTCACAGGAGGACAGGCTGAGACACACTAGAAACCCCTGTCCCTCTACCTCACCTTACAGGAGGACAGGTTGAGACAACCTCTAGAAACCCCTGTCCTCTACCTCACCTCACAGGAGGACAGGCTGAGACAACACTAGAAACCCCTGTCCTCTACCTCACCTCACAGGAGGACATGTTGAGACAACCTCTAGAAACCCCTGTCCTCTACCTCACCTCACAGGAGGACAGGTTGAGACAACACTAGAAACCTCTGTCCTCTACCTCACCTCACAGGAGGACATGTTGAGACAACCTCTAGAAACCCCTGTCCCCACCTCACCTTACAGGAGAGACAGGTTGAGACACCAGAAACCCTGTCCCCACTACCTCACCTCACAGGAGGACAGGCTGAGACACTAGAAACCCCTGTCCCTCTAGTCACCCTCACAGGAGGACATGTTAGAGACAACACTAGAAACCCCTGTCCTCTACCCTCACCTCACAGGAGGACAGGTTGAGACACTAGAAACCCCTGTCCTCTACTCACTCACAGGAGGACAGGTTGAGACAACACTAGAAACTCTTTGTCCTTACCTTCACCTCACAGGAGGACAGGTTGAGACACTAGAAACCCTGTCCTCTACCTCACCTCACAGGAGGACAGGTTTAGACACCAGAAACCCTGTCCTCTTCTACCACACCTCACAGGAGTGACAGGTTTAGACAACACTAGAAACTCCTGTCCCCTACCTCCTCACAGGAGGACAGGTTGAGACACTAGAAACCCCTGTCCTCTACCTCACCCTCACAGGAAGACAGGTTGAGACAACACTAGGAAACCCTTTTCCTCTACCTCACCCTCACAGGAGGACAGAGACACTAGAAACCCCTGTCCTCTACCACACCTCACAGGAGGACAGGCTTAGACAACACTAGAAACCCCTGTCCTCTACCCCACCTCACAGGAGGACAGGCTGAGACACTAGAAACCCCTGTCCTCTACCACACCTCACAGGAGGACAGGTTTAGACAACACTATAAACCCCTGTCCTCTACCTCACCTCACAGGAGGACAGGTTTAGACAACACCAGAAACCCTGTCCTCTACCTCACCTCACAGGAGGACAGGTTGAGACACTAGAAACCCCTGTCCTCTACCTCACCTCACAGAAGGACATGTTGAGACACTAGAAACCCCTGTCCTCTACCTCACCTCACAGGAGGACAGGCTTGAGACACTTGTGAAACCCCTGTCCTCTACTCCTCACCTCACAGGAGGACACCTGAGACACTAGAAACCCCTGTCCTATACCTCACCTCACAGGAGGACAGTTTGATACAACACTAGAAACCCCTGTCCTCTACCCTCACCTCACAGGAGGACAGTTTGAGACACTAGAAACCCCTGTCCTCTACCTCACCCTCACAGGAGGACACTTTGAGACACTAGAAACCCTGTCCTATACCTCACCTCACAGGAGGACAGGTTGAGACAACACTAGAAACCCCTGTCCTCTACCTCACCTCACAGGAGGACAGGTTGAGACAACACCACCAAATGGTGTCCTCTATTGAGTCCACCACCACAGGTGACATTGGAGTCCACCACCAAATCCCTGTCCTATTACCCTCACCTCCACCACATGGTGTCTCTCTATTGGAGTCCACCACCAAATGGTGTCACTATTGGAAACCCCTGTCCTCTATTGGAGTCCACCTCAAATGGTGTCTCTATTGGAGTCCACCACCAAATGGTGTCTCTCTATTGGAGTCCACCACCAAATGGTGTCTCTATTGGAGTCCACCACCAAATGGTGTTCTCTATTGGAGTCCACCACCAAATGGTGTCTCTCTATTGGAGTCCACCACCAAATGGTCCACCACCAAATGGTGTCTCTATTGGAGTCCACCACCAAATGGTGTCTCTATTGGAGTCCACCACCAAATGGTGTCTCTCTATTGGAGTCCACCACCAAATGGTGTCTCTCTATTGGAGTCCACCACCAAATGGTGTCTCTATTGGAGTCCACCACCAAATGGTGTCTCTCTATTGGAGTCCACCATCAAATGGTGTCTCTATTGGAGTCCACCATCAAATGGTGTCTCTATTGGAGTCCACCACCAAATGGTGTCTCTCTATTGGAGTCCACCACCAAATGGTGTCTCTCTATTGGAGTCCACCACCAAATGGTGTCTCTCTATTGGAGTCCACCACCAAATGGTGTCTCTCTATTGGAGTCCACCACCAAATGGTGTCTCTCTATTGGAGTCCACCACCAAATGGTGTCTCTCTATTGGAGTCCACCACCAAATGGTGTCTCTCTATTGGAGTCCACCATCAAATGGTGTCTCTCTATTGGAGTCCACCACCAAATGGTGTCTCTCTATTGAGTCCACCATCAAATGGAGTCTCAAATGGTGTCTCTCTATTGGAGTCCACCACCAAAATGGTGTCTCTCTATTGGGTCCACCACCAAATGGTGTCTCTATTGGAGTCCACCACCAAATGGTGTCTCTCTATTGGAGTCCACTCATCAAATGGTGTCTCTCTATTGAGTCCACCACCAAATGGTGTCTCTATTGGAGTCCACCACCAAATGGTGTCTCTCTATTGAGTCCACCACCAAATGGTGTCTCTCTATTGGAGTCCACCATCAAATGGTGTCTCTATTGGAGTCCACCACCAAATGGTGTCTCTCTATTGAGTCCACCACCAAATGGTGTCTCTCTATTGGAGTCCACCATCAAATGTGTCTCTATTGGAGTCACCATCAAATGTGGTGGTGTCTCTCTCTTCTTCTGTGTTCATAGAGAGTTTGTCTGTGAAATTGGTGATGCTGTGTGCTGAACCCAGGTATGAGGTTGTTATAGTTTTGTTTTTCAGAGCGAGATGGATAGCCTCCAGCAAATGCTGAACTTCTCCTGGGTAACTGAGGACTGGAGGTAAGCTGCAGTGGACACACACGTTTCTCCCAAACAGGCTAGTGAAGGTCAAGCCACCGAGACCTAGACTTCCGGCTGCAATACTCACGCACTCACACACACTAACCATGTTTACTGCTCCGCCCTCATCTCTTTGGATGTGGAACATCAAAGTGGAGGTGATTCGGCCTGCACAGAGAAGCCTTCTCCATCGCAGGTGTGTGCAAGCATGTGTGTGTTTGCGTGCAGGCGTTTTGTGCGTTTTGTGCGTGTGTGATATCTACCTGAAGCGTGTCAACACAGCAGGGCGAGGATTGGTCTAATACTATTCAGCACAGAGCCAAGGGATAGCCTCACTGCATTAAACACTATGGGAAAGGAGGTTGAGCCTTCAAGCTGTAAAGGTTGGACTATTATGAAGATGGAGAGAAGAGAGGGAGGAAGGAGAGGGAGAGAAGAGAGGGAGGAAGGGAGAGAGAGAGAGCAGGGGAGGAAGGGAGAGATTCAGCACAGAGAGGGAGAGAGAGAGAGAGAGAGAGAGAGAGAGAGAGAGAGAGAGAGAGAGAGAGAGAGAGAGATATGGAGGAAGGAGAGAGAGAGGGAGAGAGATGGTGAGAGGAAGGGAGAGAGAGAGAGAGAGGAGGGAGAAGAGGGGAGAAGAGAAGAGGAGAGTAAGAGAAAGGGGAGAGAGAGGGGTAAGGAAAGGAGAGAGAGCGAGAGAGAGAGATGGAGAAAGGAGAGAGAGAGAGAGAGGGAGAGGGAGAAAGGGAGAGTATGGACGTGTTGTGTTAGCTTTGGGTTTCAATTATTCATATGGGTATCTCTCGTTGATGTCACGCGAAAACCTTGTTAAGGCTTATGTGCGTGTGTATGCATGTGTGTGTGTGTGAAGTGATTTGTGAGACGCGGGTTCAGGATGCAGGAAAAAGCACTTTGTGCGTGCAGATGTTTCAGTTACAGTAATAGAGAAGAACAACAAAAGATATTAAATCCAAAATATAAATACACCAAGAGAAGACAAAAATACTATCCACACACAAGTCATGCATACATATTCATATTCATATGCATATATACAGTTAAATTAGAACACCAGACCAACAGGTCACGGCGAGGTCACAAGGAAGTAGTCATACGCATAGACACTTGTCTTCGTTGTTGTTGTTTATCCTCCCTGCTGTTCTCTATTGTTCTCCCTACAGCTCCCCCCCCACACACACACACAAAAAACACACACAAAAACACACAAAAACACAGGCAACATTTGAACATCTGAAGAAGAAAATAGTAACACCAAGCACCAACATTTAGTACAGCAGTAAATGTAAATAAGCACTGTGGAGTAGAACACCTTGCTGTACTGTACATAGTATATCATCATGTTGTAATGTACATAGTATATCATCATGTTGTAATGTACTGTATAAAGGATATCATCATGTTGTAATGTACTGTATATAGTATATCATCATGTTGTAATGTACTGTACATAGTATATCATCATGTTGTAATGTACTGTATAAAGGATATCATCATGTTGTAATGTACTGTATATAGTATATCATCATGTTGTAATGTACTGTATATAGTATATCATCATGTTGTAATGTACTGTATATAGGATATCATCATGTTGTACTGTATATAGTAAATCACCATGTTGTAATGTACTGTATATAGTATATCATCATGTTATACTGTATATAGTATATCATGTTTGTACTGTACATAGTATATCACCATGTTGTACTGTATATAGTATATCATCATGTTGTAATGTAGTGTACATAGTATATCACCATGTTGTACTGTACATAGTATATCATCATGTTGTAATGTAC
>NW_026288323.1:40000-45000 GCF_023373465.1 Oncorhynchus keta
GAAGGAGAGGAGTCCCCAAAGCAAGCTGGTCCTGGGGCTCTGTTCAAACACAAACACACCCCACAGAGCCCGAGGACAGCAACACAATTAAACCTTACCAAATCATGAGAAAACAAAAAGAAAATTTCTTGGCACAATGGAACGTTTTTTTACAAAAGAACAGAGCACACCAGAATGCTATTTGCCCCTAAACAGAGAATACCTGACCACTGTGACTGACCCAAACTTAAGGAAAGCTTTGACTATAGTGGTTCCTCCTTTAAAAGTTGTAAGCTGACACCGCGGGACTTAGAGGTACCCAGAGTCATGGTTTCATTGCTCCAGAACACTGCAAGAGCACTCATTATGCATTTGGGTTCAAAGGCTTTTATATGGCCAATCATATCGAGTGGTTTACGAATTTGACGCGATCGTTCAATCGCTGCTGACTTTCTTCAGCAAAGATGGCTAACAAAATATTACGGTGGAAGCAAGTGTAAGTAATTATAATGTCATAAATGAGTCAAACCAAAAATATACAATTGAGAGGAATATGTTAGTTAATGTGGAGACAAACAATTGTGCATATTTTTTTGTCCTGAAGTTAATTTACGAAAATCGCTATTTAGAAAGTTGACTTGCTTATTGTGTAGTTGAGGATAAAAATAACTAAAGAAACTCGAGGAGACGGGTGAAATGGAGGGCGAATGTACCCCTGTCCCAGCGACTCCGTGACATATGTCTCCATTGCCAACGTCTCCTCCTGGGACAGCGGGTACACGTGACTCTTGGGAAGCGCAGCGTCTACCTGGAGATCTATTGTACAATCCCTTCCCGGTCGATTTACTTCGATTTACTCCCTTCCCGGTTCACTTTACTGAAAGCGATTGCCAAATCGGCATACTCGGGGGGAATGCACACCGTGGAACCCTGGTCTGGACTCTCCACCGACGTGGCACCGATGGAAACTCCCAAACACCTTCCAGAACACTCCTCTGACCACCCCTGGAGAACCCCCTGTTTCCACGAAATTTTAGGATCGTGCCGGGCCAGCCAGGGAGTCCCCAGCACCACTGGAAACGCAGGCGAATCAATAATAAAAAAACTGATACGCTCCCTATGATTCCCCTGCGTCACCATGTCCAGTGGGGCCGTGGTCTCCCTGACCATCCCTGACCCTAATGGCCGGCTATCTAGGGAGAGCACGGGGAAAGGAGAATCTATCGGCACCAGCGGAACCCCTAACTTAATGGCGAGTCCGCGATCCATAAAGTTCCCAGCTGCGCCTGAATCGACTAGCGCCCTATGCTGGGAAGAGGGAAAAAGTGAAGAAAAAGGTTAAGACAAACATGTGGCCAACAGGGGGTTCTGGGTGAGTTTGATGCAGACTCACCTGGGATGATCGAGAAGCGTTCCGCCTGCCATCTCTACTCCCAGACGGACCCCCAGCACCGATCAGACGTGTGTCCTCTCCGACCACAGTCGGTGCAGGGAAGGCCTCCTCCTCCGGTACCCTCGGCGCAGCCCCTCCCAACTCCATCAGAATGGGAGCGGAGGGGCTGGGTGGTGGAACGCACAGGACCCTCTCTGAACGCCCGCGGGCAGCCAGCAGATTGTCCAGTCGAATGGACATGTCAATCAGCTGATCCAGTGACAGAGTGGTGTCCCGACACGCTAACTCCCGGCGGACGTCGTCTCGGAGACTACACCTGTAGTGGTCCATAAGGGCCCTGTCGTTCCACCCAGATCCGGCTGCCAAGGTCCGGAACTCCAGCGTAATCCTGGGCGCTCCTCCTCCTGCCTGAGATGAAAAAGTCGTTCTCCCACCGCTCGGCCGTCTAGAGTGTGATCAAACACGGCACGGAAGCGGCAGGAAAACTCTGGGTAGTGCTCCCGCTGAGTCTGGGCCATTCCAGACTGCGTTCGCCCACTCCAGAGCACGACCCGTGAGGCAGGAGATGAGGACACTCACCCTCTCCGCTCCTGAGGGAGTGGGTCTAACGGTGGCCAGGTATAGCTCCAGCTGAAGCAGAAACCCCTGGCAACCCGCCGCCGCTCCATCATAAGCCCTCGGTAGCGTCAGACGGAGGGTGCTGGAGTCGAGTGATGGGGAGTCCGGAGCCGGGGTGCCGAAGGTGGAGAGAGGAGACCACTCCTCTCCCATCGGTCCATTCTCTCCATCACTTGATCCATCGCGGATCCGATCCGATGGAGAATGGTGGTGTGGTGGAGAACCCGTTCCTCCATCGATGGGAGAGGGTTGGCTGCTGCTCCTGCTGACTCCATTCAATTTGATTTAGGTGCGGGATTCTGTAATGCTTCAGGTGTCGTAGGTGTGTGGAGTCAAACGCAGGAGACAGTGAGTGCAAAGCTGTGCGTCTTTAATAGCACCAACGCACCACAGGGTGCTCACAATAGTAACGGCCCCAAACACAGGGAATGAGAATGTACAACGGAAAAGTCACGACCAGGCACTAACACGTACCTCTACAACAGAGCCGAAGGTTACACTGAAATAATCCCGCACAACAACCAGGCGGGCCGGCTGTCTAATAAAGACAAACTAATCATATATAAACAGGTGCTACCAATCAACATACAAGGAGGGAGAGGAAAGACAATCAGTGGCAGCTAATATGCCGTTGACGACGACCGCCGAGCGCCACTCGTGACAATGGGGATGAGGTAGGTAGATTGGGTGGCTATTTACTGGTGGGCTATGTACAGCTGCAGTGATCGGTTAGCTGCTCAGATAGATGATGTTTAAAGTTAGTGAGGGAAATATAAGTCTCCATCCAGCTTCAGTGATTTTTACAGGTCGTTCCAGTCATTGGCAGCAGAGAACTGGAAGGCCAGTGAGCAGAGAATGAACGGTGGGATGTGAAATGGTCAATGATCTGTTTTTTAACTTGGCTTTCGAAGACACATTGTAGCCTGAACATTGAATATATTCACTGATCATGTAACTCTTCCCTGGCAAGAAAAGGTGCGGTTCAGGTGTGAATCTCTGTGAGACAGGAAAGGTGTAGCATTTCAATGAGATACTTACATTCAACCAGTGGAGAATGTGAAACGCTTTATTGAAAGTTCATTATCCAGGTGTTATAAATACATAATACAATCATTTCAAACGTTCTAATTGTAATATTATATTAGAAATGCAAGATCAATCTGCACTTCGATGACCATATGCATTATAGAAAGAGGAAGAAAGAGGAGGTGGGGAGAGAGGTGTAGAAGACAGAAAAGGAAAGAGGTAAAACAGAGGAACATGGAAGACAGCATATGATTCATGAATTACAGTGTTACCTAATATTCTCTCAGTTCATCACAATTACATAGTGTCTACAGCAGTGTCTCCTAACCAGCCTTGGGCTCCCAATCGGCCCAAAGTTTATATTAAGAGCAGGTGAGGTGGCGATGACGGGACTGGCTTCCTCTCTCACATCAAAACATACCTGCAGACGAGAGACAGATGGGAGAGAGAGAGCATCATTAAAGGGTGATTATTCCAACTCTCTGTGAAATGCTGCAGATCTGCCTGCAGATGAGGTAGGAACACATATCCCACACAGAAGAGGTGGATAGAATTGACAGGTCAAGGTAGCCTTCTTCCTCCAAACTGTGCAGCAAGGTGTAGTACTGACATGTCACAGCACTCTAAAGATCTCTCCATAAGCGTTCCACTCTAACAGAGAGAAATAAAAGGTTTTGTGTGTGTGAGGAGAGGGGGAACCAATTCAGACCACCATAGACATACATACACCTAGACTTACCAAAACCCCTAGACATACATACAATTCAAAACCAGCATACCCACCCTCGTCACACCCTGACCTAACCAAGATATAAAGAAAACAGAGATATCTAAGGTTAGAGCGTGACAAGAATACAGGCTATGAGCACACTGCCCACAAAATGAGGTGGAAACTGAGCTGCACTTCCTAACCTCCTGCCCAATGTATGACCATAATTGAGACACATATTTCCCTCAGATTACACAAACTCACAAGAAATTCAAAAACAAATCCAATTTTTAAAAACTCCTATATCTATTGGGTGAAATACCACAATGTACAAACACAGCAGCAATATTTGTGACCTGTTGCCACAAGAAAAGGGCAACCAGGGAAGAAACAACACCATTTGTACTTGAACTATTTCCACATCGTTACAACACTTTATATAGACATAATATGACATTTGAAATGTCTTTTGTTTTTTTGGGAACTTTTGTGAGGGTAATGTTTATTGTTGACTTTTAATTGTTTATTTCACTTTTTTAAATTATCTAATTCACTTGCTATGCCAATGTTAACATATGTTTCCCATGCCAATAAAGCCCTTGAATTTATTTTAATTTAATTAAGAGAACGAGAGAGAGAGAAAGTTTGAAAGAGAGAGCGAGCATGTGTGATTTTAATATTTATGAAAAGGAAAAATATTAAGTGTCGCAGAGAATGATGAGGTCAGACCATCCATAGATTGCTGAGGTCGGATCGTTCATAGATTGATGTGGTCAAAATGTCCAGAGATAGATGAGGTCAGACTGTCCATAGACTGATGAGGTCAGACTGTCCATAGACTGATGAGGTCAGACCATCCATAGATTGATGAGGTCAGAACGGCCATAGATTGATGAGGTCAGACCGTCCATAGATTGATGAGGTCAGACCGTCCATAGATTGATGAGGTCAGACCGTCCATAGATTGATGAGGTCAGACCGTCCATAGATTGATGAGGTCAGACTGTCCATAGATTGATGAGGTCAGACCGGCCATAGATTGATGAGGTCAGACCGTCCATAGATTGATGAGGTCAGACTGTCCATAGATTGATGAGGTCAGACCGGCCATAGATTGATGAGGTCAGACTGTCCATAGATTGATGAGGTCAGGCCGTCCATAGATTGATGAGGTCAGACCGTCCATAGATTGATGAGGTCAGACCGTCCATAGATTGATGAGGTCAGACCGTCCATAGATTGATGAGGTCAGACTGTCCATAGATTGATGAGGTC
>NW_026288323.1:52500-65000 GCF_023373465.1 Oncorhynchus keta
GACTGATTCAGACCTGGGATGTCAGGTGGGTGATTCCCCTCTAATCAGGGACTGATTTAGACCTGGGACAGCAGGTGGTTGATTCCCCTCTAATCAGGGACTGATTTATACCTGGGACAACAGGTGGGTGATTCCCCTCTAATCAGGGACTGATTTAGACCTGGGACAGCAGGTGGGTGATTCCCCTCTAATCAGGGACTGATTTAGACCTGGGACAGCAGGTGGGTGATTCCCCTCTAATCAGGGACTGATTTAGACCTGGGACAGCAGGTGGGTGATTCCCCTCTAATCAGGGACTGATTTAGACCTGGGACAGCAGGTGGGTGATTCCCATCTAATCAGGGACTGATTTAGACCTGGGACAGCAGGTGGGTGATTCCCCTCTAATCAGGGACTGATTTAGACCTGGGACAGCAGGTGGGTGATTCCCATCTAATCAGGGACTGATTTAGACCTGGGACAGCAGGTGGGTGATTCCCCTCTAATCAGGGACTGATTTAGACCTGGGATGTCAGGTGGGTGATTCCCCTCTAATCAGGGACTGATTTAGACCTGGGACAGCAGGTGGGTGATTCCCATCTAATCAGGGACTGATTTAGACCTGGGATTTCAGGTGGGTGATTCCCCTCTAATCAGGGACTGATTTAGACCTGGGACAGCAGGTGGGTGATTCCCCTCTAATCAGGGACTGATTTAGACCTGAGACAGCAGGTGGGTGATTTCCCTCTAATCAGGGACTGATTCATACCTGGGACAGCAGGTGGGTGATTCCCCTCTAATCAGGGACTGATTTATACCTGGGACAGCAGGTGGGTGATTCCCCTCTAATCAGGGACTGATTTAGACCTGGGACAGCAGGTGGGTGATTCCCCTCTAATCAGGGACTGATTTAGACCTGGGACAGCAGGTGGGTGATTCCCCTCTAATCAGGGACTGATTTAGACCTGGGACAGCAGGTGGGTGATTCCCCTCTAATCAGGGACTGATTTAGACCTGGGACAGCAGGTGGGTGATTCCCCTCTAATCAGGGACTGATTTATACCTGGGACAGCAGGTGGGTGATTCCCCTCTAATCAGGGACTGATTTAGACCTGGGACAGCAGGTGGGTGATTCCCCTCTAATCAGGGACTGATTTAGACCTGGGACAGCAGGTGGGTGATTCCCCTCTAATCAGGGACTGATTTATACCTGAGACAGCAGGTGGGTGATTCCCCTCTAATCAGGGACTGATTTATACCTGGGACAGCAGGTGGGTGATTCCCCTCTAATCAGGGACTGATTTAGACCTGAGACAGCAGGTGGGTGATTCCCCTCTAATCAGGGACTGATTTAGACCTGAGACAGCAGGTGGGTGATTCCCCTCTAATCAGGGAATGATTTATACCTGGGACAGCAGGTGGGTGATTCCCTCTAATCAGGGACTGATTCATACCTGAGACAGCAGGTGGGTGATTCCCCTCTAATCAGGGACTGATTTATACCTGGGACAGCAGGTGGGTGATTCCCTCTAATCAGGGACTGATTTAGACCTGAGACAGCAGGTGGGTGATTCCCCTCTAATCAGGGACTGATTTAGACCTGGGACAGCAGGTGGGTGATTCCCCTCTAATCAGGGAATGATTTATACCTGGGACAGCAGGTGGGTGATTCCCCTCTAATCGGGGACTGATTTAGACCTGAGACAGCAGGTGGGTGATTCCCCTCTAATCAGGGACTGATTTATACCTGGGACAGCAGGTGGGTGATTCCCCTCTAATCAGGGACTGATTTAGACCTGAGACAGCAGGTGGGTGATTCCCCTCTAATCAGGGAATGATTTATACCTGGGACAGCAGGTGGGTGATTCCCCTCTAATCGGGGACTGATTTAGACCTGGGACAGCAGGTGGGTGAATGATCAGGTAGAGGAGAAAACTTGGAGTCCCTGGACCTCGTAGGGTCAGAGATGACTGGCTTACTCTATACCACTGAAATGTTTCTATAGATTTATGTTGATGATGTTAAAATGCGACACTGGATAAAAAAATGTTACGTACTATTAAATAACATAACATTTTAACATCTTTACATCTACATACTCACCAAGGTTTTAAAAACATTTTACACAGACACACACTGGAACATTGGTTGAGAAACCAGGCAGATCCCTCAAAAGTGACTTCAACTTGAAAGCCATGTCCAGAGGACGTCGGGAAATGACCTCGACGCCGGCCACTAGGGGCAGCAGTGTGCACTATTACCATCAAGTAGCTATATACACAAGTAGTAGTTTTAGTAGGGTGTTGGGGATGGGTGTGGTGGAGGGATATAATGCTCTATCAAAGATCAGAAGGATTCAATCACCGTGATAAACACTATTTTAATAATGTTGTTGTTTTAATCCCTTTTCAAACCGTAACCATTCGGAATGAATGACTGAACTTAATCTTTTATCTCTGCGAAAAAGCTTCATCTTCTAAATTTGACAATTGAAGCAACCTCTACATTTGAAGTTCAGACAAAAACGCTGATAAACGTGTAATTCTGCAGTGAGACTGCGAGAGCTTGTTGTAAGAAAGGAACATGTCCCTCTGTAAGGTTGTCCATCTGAGAGTTTGTCTCCTCTAAAATGTTTACACAACAGTTGTGTCATTTCTTTAGACCAGACAAACTCTCAGTTGTACCACAACCATTGTGTGAAATGTGTTGAATGTTAGCTGTACAATGTGAGTGTGTTATGGGGCCATATAAATATATCATCCTCCGACATACATATTGGATGACAACTTTTTAACTTTTCATATATATTCTCTTAGTGAGATTTCAAAGATCTTGAGTCAACACCACGGGGGATAAATCAACACTCTTTTTCTGGGATCAAGCACAAATTAATTATTACTCTACAGAGGATAGTAAATAGATTTCAGTTGCTGAATATGACATGGCATCGTGGTCTTGAGATGTTGGAATAATCTATCCCCACCCCCACCCCCACACACACACACACACACACACACACACACACACACACACACACACACACACACACACACACACACAACACACACACACACACACACACACACACACACACACACACACACACACACACACAACACACACACACACACACACACACACACACACACACACACACACACACACACACACACACACACACACACACACACACACACACACACACACACACACACACACACACACACACTACTTGAAAACTGGTAGATGGCAGCTGAAAACTGAGTAGATGGCAGCTGCTTAATAGAAAACAACAGGACTCCTTCCACTGTACTACTACAACATCCATCAACTAGGAATACAGCAGGGTTGGTCTCTCTCTATCTCCTCTCTCTCTCTCTCTCTCTCTCTCTCTCTCTCTCTCTCTCTCTCTCTCTCTCTCTCTCTCTCTCTCTCTCTCTCTCTCTCTCTCTCTCTCTCTCTCTCTCTCTCTATGTGTGTGTGTGTGTGTGTGTGTGTGTGTGTGTGTGTGTGTCTTTCTCTGTATGTGTGTGTGTGTCTCAGTGATTTCTCTCCTGCCACTACAGTAATGTGAGCCAGGGTTCTCCCAACACCCCTCTGACCTTCATGCTCAGTTTCACTTCACTTACATCACCCCAGTCAAAGAGGGCCATCCATCACACACACACACACACACACACACACACACACACACACACACACACACACACACACACACACACACACACACACACACACACACACACACACACACACACACACACACACACACACACACACACACACACACACACACACACACACAAACCCTGTACATCATGCTGGCATCTCTCTCTGTGTGTGTGTGTGTGTGTGTGTGTGTGTGTGTGTGTGTGTGTGTGTGTGTGTGTGTGTGTGTGTGTGTGTGTGTGTGTGTGTGTGTGTGTGTGTGTGTGTGTGTGTGTGTGTGTGTGTGTGTGAGAGAGAGAGACTTCCACACTTTCTCTTGTTATCAGATGAGACTCACTCTTTGACTGTATCTTCCTTTACTGTCTCATCCTTCCTTTTCTGTTTTTACCTCCATTACCTTGTTACCCTGCACATTAACTCAGTACTGTTACTGTGTGTATATAGCCATGTTATTACCTTGTTACCCTGCACATTAACTCAGTACTGTTACTGTGTGTATATAGCCATGTTATTACCTTGTTACCCTGCACATTAACTCAGTACTGTTACTGTGTGTATATAGCCATGTTATTACCTTGTTACCCTGCACATTAACTCAGTACTGTTACTGTGTGTATATATAGCCATGTTATTACCTTGTTACCCTGCACATTAACTCAGTACTGTTACTGTGTGTATATAGCCATGTTATTACCTTGTTACCCTGCACATTAACTCAGTACTGTTACTGTGTGTATATAGCCATGTTATTACCTTGTTACCCTGCACATTAACTCAGTACTGTTACTGTGCGTATATAGCCATGTTATTACCTTGTTACCCTGCACATTAACTCAGTACTGTTACCGTGTGTATATAGCCATGTTATTACCTTGTACCCCAGCACATTAACTCAGCACTGTTATCTCATGTATATAGCCATGTTATTACCTTGTTACCCTGCACATTAACTCAGTACTGTTACTGTGTGTATATAGCCATGTTATTACCTTGTTACCCTGCACATTAACTCAGTACTGTTACTGTGTGTATATAGCCATGTTATTACCTTGTTACCCTGCACATTAACTCAGCACTGTTACTGTGTGTATATAGCCATGTTATTACCTTTTACCCTGCACATTAACTCAGTACTGTTACTGTGTGTATATAGCCATGTTATTATCTTGTACCCTGCACATTAACTCAGTACTGTTATCTCATGTATATAGCCATGGTATTACCTTTTTACCCTGCACATTAACTCAGTACTGTTACTGTGTGTATATAGCCATGTTATTACCTTGTACCCCTGCACATTAACTCAGCACTGTTACTCTGTGTATATAGCCATGTTATTACCTTGTTACCCTGCACATTAACTCAGTACTGTTACTGTGTGTATATAGCCATGTTATTACATTGTACCCTGCACATTAACTCAGTACTGTTACTGTGTGTATATAGCCATGTTATTACATTGTACCCTGCACATTAACTCAGTACTGTTACTGTGTGTATATAGCCATGTTATTACCTTGTTACCCTGCACATTAACTCAGCACTGTTATCTCATGTATATAGCCATGTTATTACCTTGATACCCTGCACATTAACTCAGTACTGTTACTGTGTGTATATAGCCATGTTATTACCTTGTTACCCTGCACATTAACTCAGTACTGTTACTGTGTGTATATAGCCATGTTATTACATTGTACCCTGCACATTAACTCAGCACTGTTATCTCATGTATATAGCCATGTTATTACCTTGTTACCCTGCACATTAACTCAGTACTGTTACTGTGTGTATATAGCCATGTTATTACCTTGTTACCCTGCACATTAACTCAGTACTGTTACTGTGTGTATATAGCCATGTTATTACCTTGTTACCCTGCACATTAACTCAGTACTGTTACTGTGTGTATATAGCCATGTTATTACCTTGTTACCCTGCACATTAACTCAGTACTGTTACTGTGTGTATATAGCCATGTTATTACCTTGTTACCCTGCACATTAACTCAGTACTGTTACTGTGTGTATATAGCCATGTTATTACCTTGTTACCCTGCACATTAACTCAGTACTGTTACTGTGTGTATATAGCCATGTTATTACATTGTACCCTGCACATTAACTCAGTACTGTTACTGTGTGTATATAGCCATGTTATTACCTTGTACCCTGCACATTAACTCAGCACTGTTATCTCATGTATATAGCCATGTTATTACCTTGTTACCCTGCACATTAACTCAGTACTGTTACTGTGTGTATATAGCCATGTTATTACCTTGTTACCCTGCACATTAACTCAGTACTGTTACTGTGTGTATATAGCCATGTTATTACCTTGTTACCCTGCACATTAACTCAGCACTGTTATCTCATGTATATAGCCATGTTATTACCTTGTTACCCTGCACATTAACTCAGTACTGTTACTGTGTGTATATAGCCATGTTATTACCTTGTACCCCTGCACATTAACTCAGTACTGTTACTGTGTGTATATAGCCATGTTATTACCTTGTACCCCTGCACATTAACTCAGTACTGTTACTCATGTATATAGCCATGTTATTACATTGTTACCCTGCACATTAACTCAGTACTGTTACTGTGTGTATATAGCCATGTTATTACCTTGTTACCCTGCACATTAATTCAGTACTGTTACTGTGTGTATATAGCCATGTTATTACCTTGTACCCCTGCACATTAACTCAGCACTGTTATCTCATGTATATAGCCATGTTATTACCTTGTTACCCTGCACATTAACTCAGTACTGTTACTGTGTGTATATAGCCATGTTATTACCTTTTTACCCTGCACATTAACTCAGTACTGTTACTGTGTGTATATAGCCATGTTATTACCTTGTACCCTGCACATTAACTCAGTACTGTTACTGTGTGTATATAGCCATGTTATTACCTTGTTACCCTGCACATTAACTCAGTACTGTTACTGTGTGTATATAGCCATGTTATTACCTTGTTACCCTGCACATTAACTCAGTACTGTTACTGTGTGTATATAGCCATGTTATTACCTTTTTACCCTGCACATTAACTCAGTACTGTTACTGTATGTATATAGCCATGTTATTATCTTGTACCCTGCACATTAACTCAGCACTGTTATCTCATGTATATAGCCATGTTATTACCTTGTTACCCTGCACATTAACTCAGTACTGTTACTGTGTGTATATAGCCATGTTATTACCTTGTTACCCTGCACATTAACTCAGTACTGTTACTGTGTGTATATAGCCATGTTATTACCTTGTTACCCTGCACATTAACTCAGCACTGTTATCTCATGTTTATAGCCATGTTATTACCTTGTACCCTGCACATTAACTCAGTACTGTTACTGTGTGTATATAGCCATGTTATTACCTTGTTACCCTGCACATTAACTCAGTACTGTTACTGTGTGTATATAGCCATGTTATTACCTTGTTACCCTGCACATTAACTCAGTACTGTTACTGTGTGTATATAGCCATGTTATTACCTTTTTACCCTGCACATTAACTCAGTACTGTTACTGTGTGTATATAGCCATGTTATTACCTTTTTACCCTGCACATTAACTCAGTACTGTTACTGTGTGTATATAGCCATGTTATTACCTTGTTACCCTGCACATTAACTCAGTACTGTTACTGTGTGTATATAGCCATGTTATTACCTTTTTACCCTGCACATTAACTCAGTACTGTTACTGTGTGTATATAGCCATGTTATTACCTTTTTACCCTGCACATTAACTCAGTACTGTTACTGTGTGTATATAGCCATGTTATTACCTTGTACCCCTGCACATTAACTCAGTACTGTTACTGTGTGTATATAGCCATGTTATTACCTTGTTACCCTGCACATTAACTCAGCACTGTTATCTCATGTATATAGCCATGTTATTACCTTGATACCCTGCACATTAACTCAGTACTGTTACTGTGTGTATATAGCCATGTTATTACCTTGTTACCCTGCACATTAACTCAGTACTGTTATCTCATGTATATAGCCATGTTATTACCTTGTTACCCTGCACATTAACTCAGTACTGTTATCTCATGTATATAGCCATGTTATTACCTTGATACCCTGCACATTAACTCAGTACTGTTACTGTGTGTATATAGCCATGTTATTACCTTTTACCCTGCACATTAACTCAGTACTGTTATCTCATGTATATAGCCATGTTATTACCTTGTTACCCTGCACATTAACTCAGTACTGTTACTGTGTGTATATAGCCATGTTATTACCTTGTTACCCTGCACATTAACTCAGTACTGTTACTGTGTGTATATAGCCATGTTATTACCTTGTTACCCTGCACATTAACTCAGTACTGTTACTGTGTGTATATAGCCATGTTATTACCTTGTTACCCTGCACATTAACTCAGTACTGTTACTGTGTGTATATAGCCATGTTATTACCTTGTACCCTGCACATTAACTCAGTACTGTTATCTCATGTATATAGCCATGTTATTACCTTGTTACCCTGCACATTAACTCAGTACTGTTATCTCATGTATATAGCCATGTTATTACCTTGATACCCTGCACATTAACTCAGTACTGTTATCTCATGTATATAGCCATGTTATTACCTTGTACCCTGCACATTAACTCAGCACTGTTATCTCATGTATACAGCCATGTTATTACCTTGTACCCTAGAGGGGGATGAAGTAGAGAGAAGAGGTAGAGAGAGGGGGGGATGAAGTAGAGAGAAGAGGTAGAGAGAGGGGGGTATGATGTAGAGAGAAGAGGAAGAGAGAGGGGGGAT
The DNA here is from genome assembly GCF_023373465.1 of Oncorhynchus keta. Taxonomy (NCBI): domain Eukaryota; kingdom Metazoa; phylum Chordata; class Actinopteri; order Salmoniformes; family Salmonidae; genus Oncorhynchus; species Oncorhynchus keta. The sequence continues at coordinate 60,962 of NW_026288323.1, forward strand.
GATGTAGAGAGAGGGGGATGAAGTAGAGAGAAGAGGTAGAGAGATGGGGATGAAGGAGAGAGATGAGGTAGAGAGAGAGGGGGATGAAGTAGAGAGAAGAGGTAGAGAGAGGGGGATGAAGTAGAAAGAAGAGGTAGCGAGAGAGGGGGATGAAGTAGAGAGAAGAGGTAGAGAGAGGGGGGATGATGTAGAGAGAAGAGGTAGAGAGAGCGGGATGAAGTAGAGAGAAGAGGTAGAGAGAGGGGGGGATGAAGTAGAGAGAAGAGGTAGAGAGAGGGGGATGAAGTAGAGAGAAGAGGTAGAGAGACGGGTGTATGATGTAGAGAGAAGAGGAAGAGAGAGGGGGATGAAGTAGAGAGAAGAGGTAGAGAGAGGGGGATGAAGTAGAGAGAAGAGGTAGAGAGACGGGGGTATGATGTAGAGAGAAGAGGTAGAGAGAGGGGGGATGAAGGTAGAGAGAAGAGGTAGAGAGAGGGGGGGATGAAGTAGAGAGAAGAGGTAGAGAGAGAGGGGGATGATATAGAAAGAGTAGATGAGAAGAGGTAAAGCAAGAGGGGATGAAGTAGAAAGAAGAGGTAGAGAGAGGGGGGGATGATATAGAAAGAAGAGGTAAAGCAAGAGGGGATGAAGTAGAAAGAAGAGGTAGGGGGGATAAAGGAAAGAGAAGATGTGTATTCTTCTTGCCCATGTAGTCTATGTCATGCTGTGAATGGTGAACTCTCCAACAATCAAACCAAATGTATTAAAAAATATCTCTTTCTCATTTTAACCGTTAAAGGGACAATCTGAGAATAAAAATAAAACAACTGTCAACCTGCCACTTGTTTTTTGTAAACAGATGAGGGATGGTGTTATATTCTTCAATTACCAATGGCTAGACACCATTCATTTAAAACAAGACAAAACATAGAGAGACATTTGAGAAAAACAAGAAATTAACATGAAACAATGGAGAAACACTGTTCCTGGTGTTTGGTTGGATCATTTAGACACATGAGTGAATACTGATCCTGTTTCTGGTGTTTGGTTGGATCATTTAGACACATGAGTGAATACTGTTCCTGTTTCTGGTGTTTGGTTGGATCATTTAGACACATGAGTGAATACTGTTTCTGGTGTTTGGTTGGATCATTTAGACACATGAGTGAATACTGTTTCTGGTGTTTGGTTGGATCATTTAGACACATGAGTGAATACTGTTCCTGTTTCTGGTGTTTGGTTGGATCATTTAGACACATGAGTGAATACTGTTCCTGTTCCTGGTGTTTGGTTGGATCATTTAGACACATGAGTGAATACTGTTCCTGTTCCTGGTGTTTGGTTGGATCATTTAGACACATGAGTGAACACTGTTCCTGGTGTTTGGTTGGATCATTTAGACACATGAGTGAATACTGTTCCTGGTGTTTGGTTGGATCATTTAGACACATGAGTGAACACTGTTTCTGGTGTTTGGTTGGATCATTTAGACACATGAGTGAACACTGTTTCTGGTGTTTGGTTGGATCATTTAGACACATGAGTGAACACTGTTCCTGTTTCTGGTGTTTGGTTGGATCATTTAGACACATGACTGAACACTGTTTCTGGTGTTTGGTTGGATCCATGTGAACACTGTTTGGATCATTTTGTTCCTGGTGTTTGGTTGGATCATTTAGACATTCATTCTGTTCCTGGTGTTTGGCTGATTCTGCAAAGTGAGTTTTTGTTTGGTTGTTGTTGTTTTGAGATAATGATTATGCGTTTGAACGATGATGAACACAAATTGGATTGTCTCCTGAACGATGTAGGTGTATAATTAACATGCTGGAAATAGAGAGAGAGAGGGGGAGGGAGGGAGGGAGGGAGGGAGGGAGGGAGGGAGGGAGGGAGGGAGGGAGGGAGGGAGGGAGGGAGGGAGGGAGGGAGGGAGGGAGGGAGGGAGGGAGGGAGGGAGGGAGGGAGGGAGGGAGAGGGAGGGAGAGAGGGGGGGAGGGAGGGAGGGAGGGAGAGAGAGAGGAGAGAGAGAGACAGAGAGAGGGAGAGAGGGAGGGAGGGAGGGAGGGAGGGAGGGAGGGAGGGAGGGAGGGAGGGAGGGAGGGAGGGAGGGAGGGAGGGAGGGAGGGAGAGGGAGAGAGGGAGGGAGAGAGAGAGAGAGAGAGAGAGAGAGAGAGAGAGAGAGAGACAGAGACAGAGACAGAGACAGAGACAGAGACAGAGAGAGAGAGAGAGAGAGAGAGAGAGAGAGAGGCGGGGGGGGGGGGAGGGGGGTGATCTTCAACCAAGAGATGTTAGCTAAATGAGCTTGATAACATTGATATTGATCAAGTTGGCTAGCTTGCTTCATGTTGACAATCCGATCCCATTGGCTACATTATACACATTTTTAAGTCTGAAAAGGTATTTACTTCATGATCGTTTGGGTAAAAAAAGGAGAAATGTAATTGATGAAACATCACAATTGTAAGCTAAGTCGCTCTGGATAAGAGCGTCTGCTAAATGACTTAAATGTCAATGTAAATGTCTAAAAAATGATCTCTATCTTTCCCACTTGGAAATGTGACCTGTGAGGGTTGTCATGTGGTTATTCTCTCAGTTTGTATTTCCAGAGGAGCGTTTGAAGGCAGCGTTAATCCATGGCTCTTTACTTTCTGCTTTACACTAACATTCTCAGAACAGCAGAGCACCAATCCAAATCCTAGAATTCACCTTCTACTTAGAGTTCTATTTACTCCTAGATCTATTCTCTGTCATAATGGCCCCAGAACAAGTCTAATGGGCTTTTCATTGTGTGTTCTGATCACCAGGGGCTTATAGAATAAGGAATGACAGATACCACAGTTAACGGATTAAAGACTACTTTACCATCCCACAGACAGAGTCCAGGACCTACAGGGAGAATGCTACTATTCACCCATGGACAGTCTTATTCAGGAATTAGATCCTCATTTAACTCTTACTTTACTGATGCAGAAGAAATGTCATCAGCAAATGGCAATCACTGTGGTGGTTTGTATTTAAACTTTGGTTAAGTAATATCTAATTTGTACATTAAGTCAAAACAAATTACCGTCATTGATCAATAGATTAGTCCTTGTTAAATTAAAGAGATGTAACTAGTCCTTGTTAAATTAAAGAGATGTACCTGGTCCTTGTTAAATTAAAGAGATGTAACTAGTCCTTGTTAAATTAAAGAGATGTAACTAGTCCTTGTTAAATTAAAGAGATGTACCTAGTCCTTGTTAAATTAAAGAGATGTAACTAGTCCTTGTTAAATTAGAGAGATGTAACTAGTCCTTGTTAAATTAAAGAGATGTAACTAGTCCTTGTTAAATTAGAGAGATGTAACTAGTCCTTGTTAAATTAAAGAGATGTAACTAGTCCTTGTTAAATTAGAGAGATGTAACTAGTCCTTGTTAAATTAAAGAGATGTAACTAGTCCTTGTTAAATTAGAGAGATGTAACTAGTCCTTGTTAAATTAAAGAGATGTAACTAGTCCTTGTTAAATTAGAGAGATGTAACTAGTCCTTGTTAAATTAAAGAGATGTAACTAGTCCTTGTTAAATTAAAGAGATGTAACTAGTCCTTGTTAAATTAGAGAGATGTAACTAGTCCTTGTTAAATTAGAGAGATGTAACTAGTCCTTGTTAAATTAAAGAGATGTAACTAGTCCTTGTTAAATTAAAGAGATGTAACTAGTCCTTGTTAAATTAAAGAGATGTAACTAGTCCTTGTTAAATTAAAGAGATGTAACTAGTCCTTGTTAAATTAAAGAGATGTAACTAGTCCTTGTTAAATTAGAGAGATGTAACTAGTCCTTGTTAAATTAAAGAGATGTAACTAGTCCTTGTTAAATTAGAGAGATGTAACTAGTCCTTGTTAAATTAGAGAGATGTAACTAGTCCTTGTTAAATTAGAGAGATGTAACTAGTCCTTGTTAAATTAAAGAGATGTAACTAGTCCTTGTTAAATTAGAGAGATGTAACTAGTCCTTGTTAAATTAGTCCTTGTTAAAAAGAGATGTAACTAGTCCTTGTTAAATTAGAGAGATGTAACTAG
>NW_026288323.1:72500-75000 GCF_023373465.1 Oncorhynchus keta
GAGAGAAGGAGAGACGGAGAGGAGGGAAGGGAGGAGAGAAGGAGAGACGGAGAGGAGGGAAGGAAGGAGAGAAGGAGAGACGGAGAGGAGGGAAGGGAGGAGAGAAGGAGAGACGGAGAGGAGGGAAGGGAAGGAAGGAGAGAAGGAGAGAGAGAGAGGAGGGAAGGAAGGAGAGAAGGAGAGGAGAGGAGGAAGGGAAGGAGAGAGAAGGAGAGACGGAGAGGAGGGAAGGAAGGAGAGAAGGAGAGACGGAGAGGAGGGAAGGAAGGAGAGAAGGAGAGACGGAGAGGAGGGAAGGAAGGAGAGAAGGAGAGACGGAGAGGAGGGAAGGAAGGAGAGAAGGAGAGAAGGAGAGGAGGGAAGGAGGAGAGAAGGAGAGACGGAGAGGAGGGAAGGAAGGAGAGAAGGAGAGAGGAGAGGAGGGAAGGAAGGAGAGAAGGAGAGACGGAGAGGAGGGAAGGAAGGAGAGAAGGAGAGACGGAGAGGAGGGAAGGAAGGAGAGAAGGAGAGACGGAGAGGAGGGAAGGAAGGAGAGAAGGAGAGACGGAGAGGAGGGAAGGAAGGAGAGAAGGAGAGACGGAGAAGGAGAGAGGAAGGAAGGAGAAGAAGAGAGAGAGACGGAGAGGAGGGAAGGAAGGAGAGAAGGAGAGACGGAGAGGAAGGGAAGGAGAGAAGGAGAGAGAGAAGGAGAGACGGATGGAGGAGGGAAGGAAGGAGAGAGAAGGAGAGAAGGAGAGAGGGAAGGAAGGAGAGAAGGAGAGACGGAGAGGAGGGAAGGAAGGAGAGAAGAGAGACGGAGAGGAGGGAAGGAAGGAGAGAAGGAGAGACGGAGAGGAGGGAAGGAAGGAAGGAGAGGAGAGAAGGAGACGGAGAGGAGGGAAGGAAGGAGAGAAGGAGAGACGGAGAGGAGGGAAGGAAGGAGAGAAGGAGAGACGGAGAGGAGGGAAGGAAGGAGAGAAGGAGAGACGAGGAGGGAAGGAGGAGAGAAGGAGGAGGGAAGGAAGAGAGGAGAGACGGAGAGGAGGGAAGGAAGGAGAGAAGGAGAGAGGGGAGAGGAGGAAGGAAGGAGGAGAGAAGGAGAGACGGAGAGGAGGGAAGGGAAAGGAGAGAAGGAGAGACGGAGAGGAGGAAATGGAGGAGAGAAGGAGAGACGGAGAGGAAGAGAGGGAAGGAAGGAGAGAAGGAGAGACGGAGAGGAGGGAAGGAAGGAGAGAAGGAGAGACGGAGAGGAGGGAAGGGAGGAGAGAAGGAGAGACGGAGAGGAGGGAAGGAAGGAGAGAAGGAGAGAGAGGGGAGGAGGGAAGGAAGGAGAGAAGGAGAGACGGAGAGGAGGGAAGGAAGGAGAGAAGGAGAGACGGAGAGGAGGAAAGGGAGGAGAGAAGGAGAGATGGAGAGGAGGGAAGGGAGGAGAGAATGAGAGACGGAGAGGAGGGAAGAGGAGGAGGAGGAGGAGAGAGAGGGGAGGAAGGAGAGAAGGAGAGACAGAGAGGAGGGAAGGAAGGAGAGAAGGAGAGACGGAGAGGAGGGACGGAAGGAGAGAAGGAGAGAGAGGGGAGGAGGGAAGGAAGGAGAGAAGGAGAGACAGAGAGGAGGGAAGGAAGGAGAGAAGGAGAGGAGGACGGAGAGAAGGAGAGACGGAAAGGGAGGAGAGAGAAGGAGAGACGGAGAGGAGGGAAGGAAGGAGAGAAGGAGAGACGGAGAGGAGGGAAGGGAGGAGAGAAGGAGGAGAAGGAGAGGAGGGAAGGAAGGAGGGAAGAAGGAGAGAAGGAGAGGAGTTAAGGGAAAGGAGAGAAGGAGAGAGAGGGGAGGAGGGAAGGAAGGAGAGAAGGAGAGACGGAGAGGATGGAAGGAAGGAGAGAAGGAGAGAAGGAGAGGAGGGAGGAGGAGAAGGAAGGAGGGAGGAGAGAAGGAGAGACGGAGAGGAGGGAAGGGAGGAGAGAAGGAGAGACGGAGAGGAGGGAAGGGAGGAGAGAAGGAGAGACGGAGAGGAGGGAAGAGGAGGAGGAGGAGGAGAGAGAGGTGGTTACAAATGTCCTTCTTGACACACTGTGTAAGAGCTTTAACCTGTTGAGTGTAGGGGGCAGTATTTTGATGTTTGGATGAAAAACATACCTATATTAAACTGCCTATTTCTCAGCCCCAGAAGCTAGAATATGCATATCATTGTCAGATTAGGATAGAAAATACTCTAAAGTTTCCAAAACTGTCAAAATATGTTCTGTTTGTATAACAGAACTGATGTTGCAGGCGAAAACCTGGGGAAAATCCAACTAGGAAGTGCCTCTTATTTTGAAAGCTCCCTGTTCCATTGCATGCCTTCCCTCCATTTAAAGGGATATCAACCAGATTCCTTTCCCTATGGCTTCCACATGGTGTGAACAGTCTTTAGCGAGAATAATCACATCGCGTCAGTGGATGGCTGGGTGCCTGCAGAGTTTTGCATGCGTAACAGCTTGGAGCAGAAATGTTCTCTCTCTCTCCTATTGAAAAAGCTATGGTC
>NW_026288323.1:97500-157500 GCF_023373465.1 Oncorhynchus keta
AGAGAGATGAGAGAGAGAGAGAGAGAGAGAGAGAGAGAGAGAGAGAGAGAGAGAGAGAGAGAGAGAGAGAGAGAGAGAGAGAGAGAGAGACAGACAGAGAGACAGAGAGACAGAGAGAGGCAGAGATGGGAAAGACAGAGAGAGAGGAGAGAGAGAGAGAGAGAGAGAGAGAGAGAGAGAGAGAGACAGAGAGACAGAGAGACAGAGAGACGAGAGAGACAGAGAGATGGGAGAGAGAGAGAGAGAGAGAGAGAGAGAGACAGAGAGACAGAGAGAGAGAGAGAGAGAGAGAGAGAGAGAGAGAGAGAGAGAGAGAGAGAGAGAGAGAGAGAGAGAGAGAGAGATGGGAGAGACAGAGAGATGGGAGAGAGACAGACAGACAGATAGACAGAGAGATATAAAGATGGGAAAGAGAGAGATGGGAGAGAGAGAGAGAGAGAGAGAGAGAGAGAGAGAGAGAGAGAGAGAGAGAGAGAGAGAGAGAGAGAGAGAGAGAGAGAGAGAGAGAGACAGAGACAGAGACAGAGACAGAGACAGACAGAGAGAGAGAGAGAGAGAATAACACTTGTATGGGTAATAAATTGTAGCTGTATTGTGAGATTTCTTGGCAGCCTTTGATGTTATTGATCATAATTTGTTTTGGAAAAAAAATAATGACTTGGTTTGGCTTTACATCAGCTGCCATCACATGGTTGGAGAGTTCCTTATCCAATAGAACCCAGAGAGAGTTCCTTATCCAATAGAACCCAGAGAGAGTTCCTTATCCAATAGAACCCAGAGAGAGTTCCTTATCCAATAGAACCCAGAGAGAGTTCCTTATCAATAGAACCCAGAGAGAGTTCCTTATCCAATAGAACCCAGAGAGAGTTCCTTATCCAATAGAACCCAGAGAGAGTTCCTTATCCAATAGAAACCAGAGAGAGTTCCTTATCCAATAGAACCCAGAGAGAGTTCCTTATCCAATAGAACCCAGAGAGAGTTCCTTATCCAATAGAACCCAGAGAGAGTTCCTTATCCAATAGAACCCAGAGAGAGTTCCTTATCCAATAGAACCCAGAGAGAGTTCCTTATCCAATAGAACCCAGAGAGAGTTCCTTATCCAATAGAACCCAGAGAGAGTTTCTTATCCAATAGAACCCAGAGAGAGTTCCTTATCCAATAGAACCCAGAGAGAGTTCCTTATCCAATAGAACCCAGAGAGAGTTCCTTATCCAATAGAACCCAAAGAGAGAGTACCTTATCCAATAGAACCCAGAGAGAGTTCCTTATCCAATAGAACCCAGAGAGAGTTCCTTATCCAATAGAACCCAGAGAGAGTTCCTTATCCAATAGAACCCAGAGAGAGTTCCTTATCCAATAGAACCCAGAGAGAGTTCCTTATCCAATAGAACCCAGAGAGAGTTCCTTATCCAATAGAACCCAGAGAGAGTTCTTTATCCAATAGAACCCAGAGAGAGTTCCTTATCCAATAGAACCCAGAGAGAGTTCCTTATCCAATAGAACCCAGAGAGAGTTCCTTATCCAATAGAACCCAGAGAGAGTTCCTTATCCAATAGAACCCAGAGAGAGTTCCTTATCCAATAGAACCCAGAGAGAGTTCTTTATCCAGTAGAACCCAGAGAGAGTTCCTTATCCAATAGAACCCAGAGAGAGTTCCTTATCCAATAGAACCCAGAGAGAGTTCTTTATCCAGTAGAACCCAGAGAGAGTTCTTCAGTGGAATCCTCTCTGACACCAGATATGTACAGTGTTGGGAGCAACCAGAACACTGGCCATGGACCATTACTCTTCCCTATTTCGTTATTATTGTTTATTATGTTGCCGCTGGTCTTCCGCGAAGCTAGAATGACTGTGTATACAGATGTCTCCACAATCTACATGTCAGCCCCCAAAGCCAGTGAGCTCACTGACCTTCTAAATAAGGGTTAGGGTTACATAATTAACAGGTCTTAAACACATCTACAACTAAAAGGATTGTATGTGGATCAAAACATTCTATGTCCTGAACCTAAACAGGAGTTAGAACGGGTGTCATCGCTCAGCAAGATGAGGAAGATAAACTCCTAGGTAGAACATTGGATGGTCAATTATCATGGTCAAGTCATACTGAGCTGTGAACACAGAAATCAACTGTACTAGTTGTTCAGTCTCTGGTCTTGTCCCATCTTGATTCATGTCTGGTAATATGGTCAAGTGCAGCCAAGGAAGACTGAGCCAAGCTGCAGCTGCCTGAAAACCGAGCAGCACACCTTGCCCTTAACTACACACAGAACTAACATCAACGACATGCAGGCCGGTCTGTCCTGGTTGAGGGTTGATGAGAGATGAGCTGCTTCTCTTCTAGTATTTATGAGAAATATTACAACGATAAAAATTCCAGATTATTTGCAAATTCAGGTAACATTCAGCTCAGACACCCATACATACACCACAAGACCTGCCGTCAGGGGTTTCTTCAGACACTCATACCTACACCACAAGACCTGCCAACAGGGGTCTCTTCAGACACCCATACCTACACCACAAGACCTGCCACCAGGGGTCTCTTCAGACACTCATACCTACACCACAAGACCTGCCGCAGGGGTCTCTTCAGACACCCATACATACACCACAAGACCTGCCGCCAGGGGTCTCTTCAGACACTCATACCTACACCACAAGACCTGCCACCAGGGGTCTCTTCAGACACTCATACCTACACCACAAGACCTGCCACCAGGGGTCTCTTCAGACACTCATACCTACACCACAATACCTGCCGCCAGGGGTCTCTTCAGACACCCATACATACACCACAAGACCTGCCGCCAGGGGTCTCTTCAGACACCCATACATACACCACAAGACCTGCCGCCAGGGGTCTCTTCAGACACCCATACATACACCACAAGACCTGCCGCCAGGGGTCTCTTCAGACACTCATACCTACACCACAAGACCTGCCGCAGGGGTCTCTTCAGACACCCATACATACACCACAAGACCTGCCGCCAGGGGTCTCTTCAGACACCCATACATACACCACAAGACCTGCCGCCAGGGGTCTCTTCAGACACCCATACATACACCACAAGACCTGCCGCCAGGGGTCTCTTCAGACACCCATACATACACCACAAGACCTGCCACCAGGGGTCTCTTCAGACACCCATACATACACCACAAGACCTGCCGCCAGGGGTCTCTTCAGACACCCATACATACACCACAAGACCTGCCACCAGGGGTCTCTTCACAGTACCCAAGTCCAAAAGGAAATCACGGCAACACAAAGTATTATATAGAGCAATGATCGCATGGATCTCCCTTCCATCTCCTATTACTCAAGCAAACAGAACAATGACCTTAACAAAACGGTCAAAACAACATCTCATGGCACAATAGGTACTGTAAAATGACATACACACAGACACACTGTCACACTCAACCAAGCACACACTCTTCTTTAGTTCTAAATGTGTCTGCCTGTTCTTGTCTGTCCGGGTATAAGTGTTCTGTTACTCGTCCTGTTCTGTGTTGTTATCTGGAGCCCAGGAAGAATAGCTGCTGCTTCAGTGAAACCTTAATGGGGATCTGAATAAACTAATGAGACAGGTAGCTGACGGGGGGTGGCTATTAACTAAGGTTTATATTGCTGTGAATATGATTCTCAAAACGCTGGGTGTCGAGAGGTTAACTGGAATCGTGCATGATGATGAAAACCCAGGGCTCAATCTCAAATAGCACCCTATTCCCTATGCCGTGCACTACTTTTGTGCCCATTGGGATCTATTCAAAGTTAGTGCCCTATGTAGTCGATAGGGTTCCACTTGGGATGCACAGGGCTGTGTAAAGATCCATTTTAATACGTGAAAACTATTAATATAATATGGTGCTTCTAGATCTGGTAATACCAGCTCCTCAACATTAACTAGTCTGGTAATACCAGCTCCTCAACATTAACTAGTCTGGTAATACCAGCTCCTCAACATGAACTAGTCTGGTAATACCAGCTCCTCAACATTAACTAGTCTGGTAATACCAGCTCCTCAACATTAACTAGTCTGGTAATACCAGCTCCTCAACATGAACTAGTCTGGTAATACCAGCTCCTCAACATTAACTAGTCTGGTAATACCAGCTCCTCAACATGAACTAGTCTGGTAATACCAGCTCCTCAACATGAACTAGTCTGGTAATACCAGCTCCTCAACATTAACTAGTCTGGTAATACCAGCTCCTCAACATTAACTAGTCTGGTAATACCAGCTCCTCAACATGAACTAGTCTGGTAATACCAGCTCCTCAACATTAACTAGTCTGGTAATACCAGCTCCTCAACATTAACTAGTCTGGTAATACCAGCTCCTCAACATTAACTAGTCTGGTAATACCAGCTCCTCAACATTAACTAGTCTGGTAATACCAGCTCCTCAACATGAACTAGTCTGGTAATACCAGCTCCTCAACATTAACTAGTCTGGTAATACCAGCTCCTCAACATTAACTAGTCTGGTAATACCAGCTCCTCAACATTAACTAGTCTGGCAATACCAGCTCCTCAACATTAACTAGTCTGGTAATACCAGCTCCTCAACATTAACTAGTCTGGTAATACCAGCTCCTCAACATTAACTAGTCTGGTAATACCAGCTCCTCAACATTAACTAGTCTGGTAATACCAGCTCCTCAACATTAACTAGTCTGGTAATACCAGCTCCTCAACATTAACTAGTCTGGTAATACCAGCTCCTCAACATTAACTAGTCTGGTAATACCAGCTCCTCAACATTAACTAGTCTGGTAATACCAGCTCCTCAACATTAACTAGTCTGGTAATACCAGCTCCTCAACATTAACTAGTCTGGTAATACCAGCTCCTCAACATTAACTAGTCTGGTAATACCAGCTCCTCAACATTAACTAGTCTGGTAATACCAGCTCCTCAACATTAACTAGTCTGGTAATACCAGCTCCTCAACATTAACTAGTCTGGTAATACCAGCTCCTCAACATTAACTAGTCTGGTAATACCAGCTCCTCAACATTAACTAGTCTGGTAATACCAGCTCCTCAACATTAACTAGTCTGGTAATACCAGCTCCTCAACATGAACTAGTCTGGTAATACCAGCTCCTCAACATTAACTAGTCTGGTAATACCAGCTCCTCAACATGAACTAGTCTGGTAATACCAGCTCCTCAACATTAACTAGTCTGGTAATACCAGCTCCTCAACATTAACTAGTCTGGTAATACCAGCTCCTCAACATGAACTAGTCTGGTAATACCAGCTCCTCAACATTAACTAGTCTGGTAATACCAGCTCCTCAACATGAACTAGTCTGGTAATACCAGCTCCTCAACATTAACTAGTCTGGTAATACCAGCTCCTCAACATTAACTAGTCTGGTAATACCAGCTCCTCAACATGAACTAGTCTGGTAATACCAGCTCCTCAACATTAACTAGTCTGGTAATACCAGCTCCTCAACATTAACTAGTCTGGTAATACCAGCTCCTCAACATTAACTAGTCTGGTAATACCAGCTCCTCAACATTAACTAGTCTGGTAATACCAGCTCCTCAACATGAACTAGTCTGGTAATACCAGCTCCTCAACATTAACTAGTCTGGTAATACCAGCTCCTCAACATTAACTAGTCTGGTAATACCAGCTCCTCAACATTAACTAGTCTGGTAATACCAGCTCCTCAACATTAACTAGTCTGGTAATACCAGCTCCTCAACATTAACTAGTCTGGTAATACCAGCTCCTCAACATTAACTAGTCTGGTAATACCAGCTCCTCAACATTAACTAGTCTGGTAATACCAGCTCCTCAACATTAACTAGTCTGGTAATACCAGCTCCTCAACATTAACTAGTCTGGTAAGACCAGCTCCTCAACATTAACTAGTCTGGTAATACCAGCTCCTCAACATTAACTAGTCTGGTAATACCAGCTCCTCAACATGAACTAGTCTGGTAATACCAGCTCCTCAACATTAACTAGTCTGGTAATACCAGCTCCTCAACATTAACTAGTCTGGTAATACCAGCTCCTCAACATTAACTAGTCTGGTAATACCAGCTCCTCAACATTAACTAGTCTGGTAATACCAGCTCCTCAACATTAACTAGTCTGGTAATACCAGCTCCTCAACATTAACTAGTCTGGTAATACCAGCTCCTCAACATGAACTAGTCTGGTAATACCAGCTCCTCAACATTAACTAGTCTGGTAATACCAGCTCCTCAACATTAACTAGTCTGGTAATACCAGCTCCTCAACATGAACTAGTCTGGTAATACCAGCTCCTCAACATTAACTAGTCTGGTAATACCAGCTCCTCAACATTAACTAGTCTGGTAATACCAGCTCCTCAACATTAACTAGTCTGGTAATACCAGCTCCTCAACATTAACTAGTCTGGTAATACCAGCTCCTCAACATGAACTAGTCTGGTAATACCAGCTCCTCAACATGAACTAGTCTGCAATACCAGCTCCTCAACATTAACTAGTCTGGTAATACCAGCTCCTCAACATTAACTAGTCTGGTAATACCAGCTCCTCAACATTAACTAGTCTGGTAATACCAGCTCCTCAACATTAACTAGTCTGGTAATACCAGCTCCTCAACATTAACTAGTCTGGTAATACCAGCTCCTCAACATTAACTAGTCTGGTAATACCAGCTCCTCAACATTAACTAGTCTGGTAATACCAGCTCCTCAACATTAACTAGTCTGGTAATACCAGCTCCTCAACATGAACTAGTCTGGTAATACCAGCTCCTCAACATTAACTAGTCTGGTAATACCAGCTCCTCAACATTAACTAGTCTGGTAATACCAGCTCCTCAACATTAACTAGTCTGGTAATACCAGCTCCTCAACATTAACTAGTCTGGTAATACCAGCTCCTCAACATTAACTAGTCTGGTAATACCAGCTCCTCAACATGAACTAGTCTGGTAATACCAGCTCCTCAACATTAACTAGTCTGGTAATACCAGCTCCTCAACATTAACTAGTCTGGTAATACCAGCTCCTCAACATTAACTAGTCTGGTAATACCAGCTCCTCAACATTAACTAGTCTGGTAATACCAGCTCCTCAACATTAACTAGTCTGGTAATACCAGCTCCTCAACATTAACTAGTCTGGTAATACCAGCTCCTCAACATTAACTAGTCTGGTAATACCAGCTCCTCAACATGAACTAGTCTGGTAATACCAGCTCCTCAACATTAACTAGTCTGGTAATACCAGCTCCTCAACATTAACTAGTCTGGTAATACCAGCTCCTCAACATTAACTAGTCTGGTAATACCAGCTCCTCAACATGAACTAGTCTGGTAATACCAGCTCCTCAACATTAACTAGTCTGGTAATACCAGCTCCTCAACATGAACTAGTCTGGTAATACCAGCTCCTCAACATGAACTAGTCTGGTAATACCAGCTCCTCAACATTAACTAGTCTGGTAATACCAGCTCCTCAACATTAACTAGTCTGGTAATACCAGCTCCTCAACATTAACTAGTCTGGTAATACCAGCTCCTCAACATGAACTAGTCTGGTAATACCAGCTCCTCAACATGAACTAGTCTGGTAATACCAGCTCCTCAACATTAACTAGTCTGGTAATACCAGCTCCTCAACATTAACTAGTCTGGTAATACCAGCTCCTCAACATTAACTAGTCTGGTAATACCAGCTCCTCAACATTAACTAGTCTGGTAATACCAGCTCCTCAACATGAACTAGTCTGGTAATACCAGCTCCTCAACATTAACTAGTCTGGTAATACCAGCTCCTCAACATTAACTAGTCTGGTAATACCAGCTCCTCAACATGAACTAGTCTGGTAATACCAGCTCCTCAACATTAACTAGTCTGGTAATACCAGCTCCTCAACATTAACTAGTCTGGTAATACCAGCTCCTCAACATTAACTAGTCTGGTAATACCAGCTCCTCAACATTAACTAGTCTGGTAATACCAGCTCCTCAACATTAACTAGTCTGGTAATACCAGCTCCTCAACATTAACTAGTCTGGTAATACCAGCTCCTCAACATTAACTAGTCTGGTAATACCAGCTCCTCAACATTAACTAGTCTGGTAATACCAGCTCCTCAACATTAACTAGTCTGGTAATACCAGCTCCTCAACATTAACTAGTCTGGTAATACCAGCTCCTCAACATTAACTAGTCTGGTAATACCAGCTCCTCAACATGAACTAGTCTGGTAATACCAGCTCCTCAACATTAACTAGTCTGGTAATACCAGCTCCTCAACATTAACTAGTCTGGTAATACCAGCTCCTCAACATTAACTAGTCTGGTAATACCAGCTCCTCAACATTAACTAGTCTGGTAATACCAGCTCCTCAACATTAACTAGTCTGGTAATACCAGCTCCTCAACATGAACTAGTCTGGTAATACCAGCTCCTCAACATGAACTAGTCTGGTAATACCAGCTCCTCAACATTAACTAGTCTGGTAATACCAGCTCCTCAACATGAACTAGTCTGGTAATACCAGCTCCTCAACATGAACTAGTCTGGTAATACCAGCTCCTCAACATGAACTAGTCTGGTAATACCAGCTCCTCAACATGAACTAGTCTGGTAATACCAGCTCCTCAACATTAACTAGTCTGGTAATACCAGCTCCTCAACATTAACTAGTCTGGTAATACCAGCTCCTCAACATTAACTAGTCTGGTAATACCAGCTCCTCAACATGAACTAGTCTGGTAATACCAGCTCCTCAACATTAACTAGTCTGGTAATACCAGCTCCTCAACATTAACTAGTCTGGTAATACCAGCTCCTCAACATTAACTAGTCTGGTAATACCAGCTCCTCAACATTAACTAGTCTGGTAATACCAGCTCCTCAACATAACTAGTCTGGTAATACCAGCTCCTCAACATTAACTAGTCTGGTAATACCAGCTCCTCAACATTAACTAGTCTGGTAATACCAGCTCCTCAACATTAACTAGTCTGGTAATACCAGCTCCCTCAACATTAACTAGTCTGGTAATACCAGCTCCTCAACATTAACTAGTCTGGTAATACCAGCTCCTCAACATTAACTAGTCTGGTAATACCAGCTCCTCAACATTAACTAGTCTGGTAATACCAGCTCCTCAACATTAACTAGTCTGGTAATACCAGCTCCTCAACATTAACTAGTCTGGTAATACCAGCTCCTCAACATTAACTAGTCTGGTAATACCAGCTCCTCAACATTAACTAGTCTGGTAATACCAGCTCCTCAACATTAACTAGTCTGGTAATACCAGCTCCTCAACATTAACTAGTCTGGTAATACCAGCTCCTCAACATTAACTAGTCTGGTAATACCAGCTCCTCAACATAACTAGTCTGGTAATACCAGCTCCTCAACATTAACTAGTCTGGTAATACCAGCTCCTCAACATTAACTAGTCTGGTAATACCAGCTCCTCAACATTAACTATAATACCAGCTCCTCAACATTAACTAGTCTGGTAATACCAGCTCCTCAACATTAACTAGTCTGGTAATACCAGCTCCTCAACATTAACTAGTCTGGTAATACCAGCTCCTCAACATTAACTAGTCTGGTAATACCAGCTCCTCAACATTAACTAGTCTGGTAATACCAGCTCCTCAACATTAACTAGTCTGGTAATACCAGCTCCTCGACATTAACTAGTCTGGTAATACCAGCTCCTCAACATTAACTAGTCTGGTAATACCAGCTCCTCAACATTAACTAGTCTGGTAATACCAGCTCCTCAACATTAACTAGTCTGGTAATACCAGCTCCTCAACATTAACTAGTCTGGTAATACCAGCTCCTCAACATTAACTAGTCTGGTAATACCAGCTCCTCAACATTAACTAGTCTGGTAATACCAGCTCCTCAACATTAACTAGTCTGGTAATACCAGCTCCTCAACATTAACTAGTCTGGTAATACCAGCTCCTCAACATGAACTAGTCTGGTAATACCAGCTCCTCAACATTAACTAGTCTGGTAATACCAGCTCCTCAACATTAACTAGTCTGGTAATACCAGCTCCTCAACATTAACTAGTCTGGTAATACCAGCTCCTCAACATTAACTAGTCTGGTAATACCAGCTCCTCAACATTAACTAGTCTGGTAATACCAGCTCCTCAACATTAACTAGTCTGGTAATACCAGCTCCTCAACATTAACTAGTCTGGTAATACCAGCTCCTCAACATTAACTAGTCTGGTAATACCAGCTCCTCAACATTAACTAGTCTGGTAATACCAGCTCCTCGACATTAACTAGTCTGGTAATACCAGCTCCTCAACATTAACTAGTCTGGTAATACCAGCTCCTCAACATTAACTAGTCTGGTAATACCAGCTCCTCAACATTAACTAGTCTGGTAATACCAGCTCCTCAACATTAACTAGTCTGGTAATACCAGCTCCTCAACATTAACTAGTCTGGCAATACCAGCTCCTCAACATTAACCAGTCTGGTAATACCAGCTCCTCAACATTAACTAGTCTGGTAATACCAGCTCCTCAACATTAACTAGTCTGGTAATACCAGCTCCTCAACATTAACTAGTCTGGTAATACCAGCTCCTCAACATTAACTAGTCTGGTAATACCAGCTCCTCAACATTAACTAGTCTGGTAATACCAGCTCCTCAACATTAACTAGTCTGGTAATACCAGCTCCTCAACATTAACTAGTCTGGTAATACCAGCTCCTCAACATGAACTAGTCTGGTAATACCAGCTCCTCAACATTAACTAGTCTGGTAATACCAGCTCCTCAACATGAACTAGTCTGGTAATACCAGCTCCTCAACATTAACTAGTCTGGTAATACCAGCTCCTCAACATTAACTAGTCTGGTAATACCAGCTCCTCAACATTAACTAGTCTGGTAATACCAGCTCCTCAACATTAACTAGTCTGGTAATACCAGCTCCTCAACATTAACTAGTCTGGTAATACCAGCTCCTCAACATTAACTAGTCTGGTAATACCAGCTCCTCAACATGAACTAGTCTGGTAATACCAGCTCCTCAACATTAACTAGTCTGGTAATACCAGCTCCTCAACATTAACTAGTCTGGTAATACCAGCTCCTCAACATTAACTAGTCTGGTAATACCAGCTCCTCAACATTAACTAGTCTGGTAATACCAGCTCCTCAACATTAACTAGTCTGGTAATACCAGCTCCTCAACATTAACTAGTCTGGTAATACCAGCTCCTCAACATGAACTAGTCTGGTAATACCAGCTCCTCAACATTAACTAGTCTGGTAATACCAGCTCCTCAACATTAACTAGTCTGGTAATACCAGCTCCTCAACATTAACTAGTCTGGTAATACCAGCTCCTCAACATTAACTAGTCTGGTAATACCAGCTCCTCAACATTAACTAGTCTGGTAATACCAGCTCCTCAACATTAACTAGTCTGGTAATACCAGCTCCTCAACATGAACTAGTCTGGTAATACCAGCTCCTCAACATGAACTAGTCTGGTAATACCAGCTCCTCAACATTAACTAGTCTGGTAATACCAGCTCCTCAACATTAACTAGTCTGGTAATACCAGCTCCTCAACATGAACAGTCTGGTAATACCAGCTCCTCAACATTAACTAGTCTGGTAATACCAGCTCCTCAACATTAACTAGTCTGGTAATACCAGCTCCTCAACATTAACTAGTCTGGTAATACCAGCTCCTCAACATTAACTAGTCTGGTAATACCAGCTCCTCAACATTAACTAGTCTGGTAATACCAGCTCCTCAACATGAACTAGTCTGGTAATACCAGCTCCTCAACATTAACTAGTCTGGTAATACCAGCTCCTCAACATGAACTAGTCTGGTAATACCAGCTCCTCAACATTAACTAGTCTGGTAATACCAGCTCCTCAACATTAACTAGTCTGGTAATACCAGCTCCTCAACATAACTAGTCTGGTAATACCAGCTCCTCAACATGAACTAGTCTGGTAATACCAGCTCCTCAACATTAACTAGTCTGGTAATACCAGCTCCTCAACATTAACTAGTCTGGTAATACCAGCTCCTCAACATTAACTAGTCTGGTAATACCAGCTCCTCAACATTAACTAGTCTGGTAATACCAGCTCCTCAACATTAACTAGTCTGGTAATACCAGCTCCTCAACATTAACTAGTCTGGTAATACCAGCTCCTCAACATTAACTAGTCTGGTAATACCAGCTCCTCAACATTAACTAGTCTGGTAATACCAGCTCCTCAACATTAACTAGTCTGGTAATACCAGCTCCTCAATACCAGCTCCTCAAATGAACTAGTCTGGTAATACCAGCTCCTCAACATTAACTAGTCTGGTAATACCAGCTCCTCAACATTAACTAGTCTGGTAATACCAGCTCCTCAACATTAACTAGTCTGGTAATACCAGCTCCTCAACATTAACTAGTCTGGTAATACCAGCTCCTCAACATGAACTAGTCTGGTAATACCAGCTCCTCAACATGAACTAGTCTGGTAATACCAGCTCCTCAACATTAACTAGTCTGGTAATACCAGCTCCTCAACATTAACTAGTCTGGTAATACCAGCTCCTCAACATTAACTAGTCTGGTAATACCAGCTCCTCAACATTAACTAGTCTGGTAATACCAGCTCCTCAACATGAACTAGTCTGGTAATACCAGCTCCTCAACATTAACTAGTCTGGTAATACCAGCTCCTCAACATGAACTAGTCTGGTAATACCAGCTCCTCAACATTAACTAGTCTGGTAATACCAGCTCCTCAACATGAACTAGTCTGGTAATACCAGCTCCTCAACATTAACTAGTCTGGTAATACCAGCTCCTCAACATGAACTAGTCTGGTAATACCAGCTCCTCAACATGAACTAGTCTGGTAATACCAGCTCCTCAACATTAACTAGTCTGGTAATACCAGCTCCTCAACATTAACTAGTCTGGTAATACCAGCTCCTCAACATTAACTAGTCTGGTAATACCAGCTCCTCAACATTAACTAGTCTGGTAATACCAGCTCCTCAACATGAACTAGTCTGGTAATACCAGCTCCTCAACATTAACTAGTCTGGTAATACCAGCTCCTCAACATTAACTAGTCTGGTAATACCAGCTCCTCAACATTAACTAGTCTGGTAATACCAGCTCCTCAACATTAACTAGTCTGGTAATACCAGCTCTCAACATTAACTAGTCTGGTAATACCAGCTCCTCAACATTAACTAGTCTGGTAATACCAGCTCCTCAACATTAACTAGTCTGGTAATACCAGCTCCTCAACATTAACTAGTCTGGTAATACCAGCTCCTCAACATTAACTAGTCTGGTAATACCAGCTCCTCAACATTAACTAGTCTGGTAATACCAGCTCAACTCAACATGAACTACCAGTCTGGTAATACCAGCTCCTCAACATTAACTAGTCTGGTAATACCAGCTCCTCAACATTAACTAGTCTGGTAATACCAGCTCCTCAACATTAACTAGTCTGGTAATACCAGCTCCTCAACATTAACTAGTCTGGTAATACCAGCTCAACATTAACTAGTCTGGTAATACCAGCTCCTCAACATTAACTAGTCTGGTAATACCAGCTCCTCAACATTAACCAGTCTGGTAATACCAGCTCCTCAACATTAACTAGTCTGGTAATACCAGCTCCTCAACATTAACTAGTCTGGTAATACCAGCTCCTCAACATTAACTAGTCTGGTAATACCAGCTCCTCAACATTAACTAGTCTGGTAATACCAGCTCCTCAACATTAACTAGTCTGGTAATACCAGCTCCTCAACATGAACTAGTCTGGTAATACCAGCTCCTCAAATACCAGCTCAACATTAACTAGTCTGGTAATACCAGCTCCTCAACATTAACTAGTCTGGTAATACCAGCTCCTCAACATTAACTAGTCTGGTAATACCAGCTCCTCAACATTAACTAGTCTGGTAATACCAGCTCCTCAACATTAACTAGTCTGGTAATACCAGCTCAACATTAACTAGTCTGGTAATACCAGCTCCTCAACATGAACTAGTCTGGTAATACCAGCTCCTCAACATTAACTAGTCTGGTAATACCAGCTCCTCAACATTAACTAGTCTGGTAATACCAGCTCCTCAACATTAACTAGTCTGGTAATACCAGCTCCTCAACATTAACTAGTCTGGTAATACCAGCTCCTCAACATTAACTAGTCTGGTAATACCAGCTCCTCAACATGAACTAGTCTGGTAATACCAGCTCCTCAACATTAACTAGTCTGGTAATACCAGCTCCTCAACATTAACTAGTCTGGTAATACCAGCTCCTCAACATTAACTAGTCTGGTAATACCAGCTCCTCAACATTAACTAGTCTGGTAATACCAGCTCCTCAACATTAACTAGTCTGGTAATACCAGCTCCTCAACATTAACTAGTCTGGTAATACCAGCTCCTCAACATTAACTAGTCTGGTAATACCAGCTCCTCAACATTAACTAGTCTGGTAATACCAGCTCCTCAACATTAACTAGTCTGGTAATACCAGCTCAACATTAACTAGTCTGGTAATACCAGCTCCTCAACATTAACTAGTCTGGTAATACCAGCTCCTCAACATTAACTAGTCTGGTAATACCAGCTCCTCAACATTAACTAGTCTGGTAATACCAGCTCCTCAACATTAACTAGTCTGGTAATACCAGCTCAACATTAACTAGTCTGGTAATACCAGCTCCTCAACATTAACTAGTCTGGTAATACCAGCTCAACATTAACTAGTCTGGTAATACCAGCTCCTCAACATTAACTAGTCTGGTAATACCAGCTCCTCAACATTAACTAGTCTGGTAATACCAGCTCCTCAACATTAACTAGTCTGGTAATACCAGCTCCTCAACATGAACCAGTCTGGTAATACCAGCTCCTCAACATTAACCAGTCTGGTAATACCAGCTCCTCAACATTAACTAGTCTGGTAATACCAGCTCCTCAACATGAACTAGTCTGGTAATACCAGCTCCTCAACATGAACTAGTCTGGTAATACCAGCTCCTCAACATTAACTAGTCTGGTAATACCAGCTCCTCAACATTAACTAGTCTGGTAATACCAGCTCCTCAACATTAACTAGTCTGGTAATACCAGCTCCTCAACATTAACTAGTCTGGTAATACCAGCTCCTCAACATTAACTAGTCTGGCAATACCAGCTCCTCAACATTAACTAGTCTGGTAATACCAGCTCCTCAACATTAACTAGTCTGGTAATACCAGCTCCTCAACATTAACTAGTCTGGTAATACCAGCTCCTCAACATTAACTAGTCTGGTAATACCAGCTCCTCAACATTAACTAGTCTGGTAATACCAGCTCCTCAACATTAACTAGTCTGGTAATACCAGCTCCTCAACATGAACTAGTCTGGTAATACCAGCTCCTCAACATTAACTAGTCTGGTAATACCAGCTCCTCAACATTAACTAGTCTGGTAATACCAGCTCCTCAACATTAACTAGTCTGGCAATACCAGCTCCTCAACATTAACTAGTCTGGTAATACCAGCTCCTCAACATTAACTAGTCTGGTAATACCAGCTCCTCAACATTAACTAGTCTGGTAATACCAGCTCCTCAACATTAACTAGTCTGGTAATACCAGCTCCTCAACATTAACTAGTCTGGTAATACCAGCTCCTCAACATTAATAGTCTGGTAATACCAGCTCCTCAACATGAACTAGGTAATACCAGCTCCTCAACATGAACTAGTCTGGTAATACCAGCTCCTCAACATTAACCAGTCTGGTAATACCAGCTCCTCAACATGAACTAGTCTGGTAATAGTCAACATGAACTAGTCTGGTAATACCAGCTCCTCAACATGAACTAGTCTGGTAATACCAGCTCCTCAACATGAACTAGTCTGGTAATACCAGCTCCTCAACATGAACTAGTCTGGTAATACCAGCTCCTCAACATTAACTAGTCTGGTAATACCAGCTCCTCAACATTAACTAGTCTGGTAATACCAGCTCCTCAACATTAACTAGTCTGGTAATACCAGCTCCTCAACATTAACTAGTCTGGTAATACCAGCTCCTCAACATTAACTAGTCTGGTAATACCAGCTCCTCAACATTAACTAGTCTGGTAATACCAGCTCCTCAACATTAACTAGTCTGGTAATACCAGCTCCTCAACATTAACTAGTCTGGTAATACCAGCTCCTCAACATTAACTAGTCTGGTAATACCAGCTCCTCAACATTAACTAGTCTGGTAATACCAGCTCCTCAACATAACAGTCTGGCAATACCAGCTCTCAACATTAACTAGTCTGGTAATACCAGCTCCTCAACATTAACTAGTCTGGTAATACCAGCTCCTCAACATTAACTAGTCTGGTAATACCAGCTCCTCAACATTAACTAGTCTGGTAATACCAGCTCCTCAACATTAACTAGTCTGGTAATACCAGCTCCTCAACATGAACTAGTCTGGTAATACCAGCTCCTCAACATTAACTAGTCTGGTAATACCAGCTCCTCAACATTAACTAGTCTGGTAAT
Source organism: Oncorhynchus keta (assembly GCF_023373465.1). NCBI lineage: Eukaryota > Metazoa > Chordata > Actinopteri > Salmoniformes > Salmonidae > Oncorhynchus > Oncorhynchus keta. Next base: position 114,088 of record NW_026288323.1, read on the forward strand.
ACCAGCTCCTCAACATTAACTAGTCTGGTAATACCAGCTCCTCAACATTAACTAGTCTGGTAATACCAGCTCCTCAACATTAACTAGTCTGGTAATACCAGCTCCTCAACATTAACTAGTCTGGTAATACCAGCTCCTCAACATGAACTAGTCTGGTAATACCAGCTCCTCAACATTAACTAGTCTGGTAATACCAGCTCCTCAACATGAACTAGTCTGGTAATACCAGCTCCTCAACATGAACCAGTCTGGCAATACCAGCTCCTCAACATTAACCAGTCTGGTAATACCAGCTCCTCAACATTAACTAGTCTGGTAATACCAGCTCCTCAACATTAACTAGTCTGGTAATACCAGCTCCTCAACATTAACTAGTCTGGTAATACCAGCTCCTCAACATTAACTAGTCTGGTAATACCAGCTCCTCAACATTAACTAGTCTGGTAATACCAGCTCCTCAACATTAACTAGTCTGGTAATACCAGCTCCTCAACATTAACTAGTCTGGTAATACCAGCTCCTCAACATTAACTAGTCTGGTAATACCAGCTCCTCAACATTAACTAGTCTGGCAATACCAGCTCCTCAACATTAACTAGTCTGGTAATACCAGCTCCTCAACATTAACTAGTCTGGTAATACCAGCTCCTCAACATTAACTAGTCTGGTAATACCAGCTCCTCAACATTAACTAGTCTGGTAATACCAGCTCCTCAACATTAACTAGTCTGGTAATACCAGCTCCTCAACATTAACTAGTCTGGTAATACCAGCTCCTCAACATTAACTAGTCTGGTAATACCAGCTCCTCAACATTAACTAGTCTGGTAATACCAGCTCCTCAACATTAACTAGTCTGGTAATACCAGCTCCTCAACATTAACTAGTCTGGTAATACCAGCTCCTCAACATTAACTAGTCTGGTAATACCAGCTCCTCAACATTAACTAGTCTGGTAATACCAGCTCAACATTAACTAGTCTGGTAATACCAGCTCCTCAACATTAACTAGTCTGGTAATACCAGCTCCTCAACATTAACTAGTCTGGTAATACCAGCTCCTCAACATTAACTAGTCTGGTAATACCAGCTCCTCAACATTAACTAGTCTGGTAATACCAGCTCCTCAACATTAACTAGTCTGGTAATACCAGCTCCTCAACATTAACTAGTCTGGTAATACCAGCTCCTCAACATTAACTAGTCTGGTAATACCAGCTCCTCAACATTAACTAGTCTGGTAATACCAGCTCCTCAACATTAACTAGTCTGGTAATACCAGCTCCTCAACATTAACTAGTCTGGTAATACCAGCTCCTCAACATTAACTAGTCTGGTAATACCAGCTCCTCAACATGAACTAGTCTGGTAATACCAGCTCCTCAACATTAACTAGTCTGGTAATACCAGCTCCTCAACATTAACTAGTCTGGTAATACCAGCTCCTCAACATTAACTAGTCTGGTAATACCAGCTCCTCAACATTAACTAGTCTGGTAATACCAGCTCCTCAACATTAACTAGTCTGGTAATACCAGCTCCTCAACATTAACTAGTCTGGTAATACCAGCTCCTCAACATGAACTAGTCTGGTAATACCAGCTCCTCAACATTAACTAGTCTGGTAATACCAGCTCCTCAACATGAACTAGTCTGGTAATACCAGCTCCTCAACATGAACTAGTCTGGTAATACCAGCTCCTCAACATTAACTAGTCTGGTAATACCAGCTCCTCAACATTAACTAGTCTGGTAATACCAGCTCCTCAACATGAACTAGTCTGGTAATACCAGCTCCTCAACATGAACTAGTCTGGTAATACCAGCTCCTCAACATTAACAGTCTGGTAATACCAGCTCCTCAACATTAACTAGTCTGGTAATACCAGCTCCTCAACATTAACTAGTCTGGTAATACCAGCTCCTCAACATTAACTAGTCTGGTAATACCAGCTCCTCAACATTAACTAGTCTGGTAATACCAGCTCCTCAACATTAACTAGTCTGGTAATACCAGCTCCTCAACATTAACTAGTCTGGTAATACCAGCTCCTCAACATTAACTAGTCTGGTAATACCAGCTCCTCAACATTAACTAGTCTGGTAATACCAGCTCCTCAACATTAACTAGTCTGGTAATACCAGCTCCTCAACATTAACTAGTCTGGTAATACCAGCTCCTCAACATTAACTAGTCTGGTAATACCAGCTCCTCAACATTAACTAGTCTGGTAATACCAGCTCCTCAACATGAACTAGTCTGGTAATACCAGCTCCTCAACATGAACTAGTCTGGTAATACCAGCTCCTCAACATTAACTAGTCTGGTAATACCAGCTCCTCAACATTAACTAGTCTGGTAATACCAGCTCCTCAACATTAACTAGTCTGGTAATACCAGCTCCTCAACATTAACTAGTCTGGTAATACCAGCTCCTCAACATTAACTAGTCTGGTAATACCAGCTCCTCAACATTAACTAGTCTGGTAATACCAGCTCCTCAACATTAACTAGTCTGGTAATACCAGCTCCTCAACATTAACTAGTCTGGTAATACCAGCTCCTCAACATTAACTAGTCTGGTAATACCAGCTCCTCAACATGAACTAGTCTGGTAATACCAGCTCCTCAACATTAACTAGTCTGGTAATACCAGCTCCTCAACATTAACTAGTCTGGTAATACCAGCTCCTCAACATTAACTAGTCTGGTAATACCAGCTCCTCAACATTAACTAGTCTGGTAATACCAGCTCCTCAACATTAACTAGTCTGGTAATACCAGCTCCTCAACATTAACTAGTCTGGTAATACCAGCTCCTCAACATTAACTAGTCTGGTAATACCAGCTCCTCAACATTAACTAGTCTGGTAATACCAGCTCCTCAACATTAACTAGTCTGGTAATACCAGCTCCTCAACATTAACTAGTCTGGTAATACCAGCTCCTCAACATTAACTAGTCTGGTAATACCAGCTCCTCAACATTAACTAGTCTGGTAATACCAGCTCCTCAACATTAACTAGTCTGGTAATACCAGCTCCTCAACATTAACTAGTCTGGTAATACCAGCTCCTCAACATTAACTAGTCTGGTAATACCAGCTCCTCAACATTAACTAGTCTGGTAATACCAGCTCCTCAACATTAACTAGTCTGGTAATACCAGCTCCTCAACATTAACTAGTCTGGTAATACCAGCTCCTCAACATTAACTAGTCTGGTAATACCAGCTCCTCAACATTAACTAGTCTGGTAATACCAGCTCCTCAACATTAACTAGTCTGGTAATACCAGCTCCTCAACATTAACTAGTCTGGTAATACCAGCTCCTCAACATTAACTAGTCTGGTAATACCAGCTCCTCAACATTAACTAGTCTGGTAATACCAGCTCCTCAACATTAACTAGTCTGGTAATACCAGCTCCTCAACATGAACTAGTCTGGTAATACCAGCTCCTCAACATTAACTAGTCTGGTAATACCAGCTCCTCAACATTAACTAGTCTGGTAATACCAGCTCCTCAACATAACTAGTCTGGTAATACCAGCTCCTCAACATTAACTAGTCTGGTAATACCAGCTCCTCAACATTAACTAGTCTGGTAATACCAGCTCCTCAACATTAACTAGTCTGGTAATACCAGCTCCTCAACATTAACTAGTCTGGTAATACCAGCTCCTCAACATTAACTAGTCTGGTAATACCAGCTCCTCAACATTAACTAGTCTGGTAATACCAGCTCCTCAACATTAACTAGTCTGGTAATACCAGCTCCTCAACATTAACTAGTCTGGTAATACCAGCTCCTCAACATTAACTAGTCTGGTAATACCAGCTCCTCAACATTAACTAGTCTGGTAATACCAGCTCCTCAACATTAACTAGTCTGGTAATACCAGCTCCTCAACATTAACTAGTCTGGTAATACCAGCTCCTCAACATTAACTAGTCTGGTAATACCAGCTCCTCAACATTAACTAGTCTGGTAATACCAGCTCCTCAACATTAACTAGTCTGGTAATACCAGCTCCTCAACATTAACTAGTCTGGTAATACCAGCTCCTCAACATTAACTAGTCTGGTAATACCAGCTCCTCAACATTAACTAGTCTGGTAATACCAGCTCCTCAACATTAACTAGTCTGGTAATACCAGCTCCTCAACATTAACTAGTCTGGTAATACCAGCTCTCAACATTAACTAGTCTGGTAATACCAGCTCCTCAACATTAACTAGTCTGGTAATACCAGCTCCTCAACATTAACTAGTCTGGTAATACCAGCTCCTCAACATGAACTAGTCTGGTAATACCAGCTCCTCAACATTAACTAGTCTGGTAATACCAGCTCCTCAACATTAACTAGTCTGGTAATACCAGCTCCTCAACATTAACTAGTCTGGTAATACCAGCTCCTCAACATTAACTAGTCTGGTAATACCAGCTCCTCAACATTAACTAGTCTGGTAATACCAGCTCCTCAACATTAACTAGTCTGGTAATACCAGCTCCTCAACATTAACTAGTCTGGTAATACCAGCTCCTCAACATTAACTAGTCTGGTAATACCAGCTCCTCAACATTAACTAGTCTGGTAATACCAGCTCCTCAACATTAACTAGTCTGGTAATACCAGCTCCTCAACATTAACTAGTCTGGTAATACCAGCTCCTCAACATGAACTAGTCTGGTAATACCAGCTCCTCAACATTAACTAGTCTGGTAATACCAGCTCCTCAACATTAACTAGTCTGGTAATACCAGCTCCTCAACATTAACTAGTCTGGTAATACCAGCTCCTCAACATTAACTAGTCTGGTAATACCAGCTCCTCAACATTAACTAGTCTGGTAATACCAGCTCCTCAACATTAACTAGTCTGGTAATACCAGCTCCTCAACATTAACTAGTCTGGTAATACCAGCTCCTCAACATTAACTAGTCTGGTAATACCAGCTCCTCAACATTAACTAGTCTGGTAATACCAGCTCCTCAACATTAACTAGTCTGGTAATACCAGCTCCTCAACATTAACTAGTCTGGTAATACCAGCTCCTCAACATTAACTAGTCTGGTAATACCAGCTCCTCAACATTAACTAGTCTGGTAATACCAGCTACTCAACATTAACTAGTCTGGTAATACCAGCTCCTCAACATTAACTAGTCTGGTAATACCAGCTCCTCAACATTAACTAGTCTGGTAATACCAGCTCCTCAACATTAACTAGTCTGGTAATACCAGCTCCTCAACATTAACTAGTCTGGTAATACCAGCTCCTCAACATTAACTAGTCTGGTAATACCAGCTCCTCAACATTAACTAGTCTGGTAATACCAGCTCCTCAACATTAACTAGTCTGGTAATACCAGCTCCTCAACATTAACTAGTCTGGTAATACCAGCTCCTCAACATTAACTAGTCTGGTAATACCAGCTCCTCAACATTAACTAGTCTGGTAATACCAGCTCCTCAACATTAACTAGTCTGGTAATACCAGCTCCTCAACATTAACTAGTCTGGTAATACCAGCTCCTCGACATTAACTAGTCTGGTAATACCAGCTCCTCAACATTAACTAGTCTGGTAATACCAGCTCCTCAACATGAACTAGTCTGGTAATACCAGCTCCTCAACATTAACTAGTCTGGTAATACCAGCTCCTCGACATTAACTAGTCTGGTAATACCAGCTCCTCAACATTAACTAGTCTGGTAATACCAGCTCCTCAACATTAACTAGTCTGGTAATACCAGCTCCTCAACATTAACTAGTCTGGTAATACCAGCTCCTCAACATTAACTAGTCTGGTAATACCAGCTCCTCAACATTAACTAGTCTGGTAATACCAGCTCCTCAACATTAACTAGTCTGGTAATACCAGCTCCTCAACATTAACTAGTCTGGTAATACCAGCTCCTCAACATTAACTAGTCTGGTAATACCAGCTCCTCAACATTAACTAGTCTGGTAATACCAGCTCCTCAACATTAACTAGTCTGGTAATACCAGCTCCTCAACATTAACTAGTCTGGTTTACCAGCTCCTCAACATTAACTAGTCTGGTAATACCAGCTCCTCAACATTAACTAGTCTGGTAATACCAGCTCCTCAACATTAACTAGTCTGGTAATACCAGCTCCTCAACATTAACTAGTCTGGTAATACCAGCTCCTCAACATTAACTAGTCTGGTAATACCAGCTCCTCAACATTAACTAGTCTGGTAATACCAGCTCCTCAACATTAACTAGTCTGGTAATACCAGCTCCTCAACATTAACTAGTCTGGTAATACCAGCTCCTCAACATTAACTAGTCTGGTAATACCAGCTCCTCAACATTAACTAGTCTGGTAATACCAGCTCCTCAACATTAACTAGTCTGGTAATACCAGCTCCTCAACATTAACTAGTCTGGTAATACCAGCTCCTCAACATTAACTAGTCTGGTAATACCAGCTCCTCAACATTAACTAGTCTGGTAATACCAGCTCCTCAACATTAACTAGTCTGGTAATACCAGCTCCTCAACATTAACTAGTCTGGTAATACCAGCTCCTCAACATTAACTAGTCTGGTAATACCAGCTCCTCAACATTAACTAGTCTGGTAATACCAGCTCCTCAACATTAACTAGTCTGGTAATACCAGCTCCTCAACATTAACTAGTCTGGTAATACCAGCTCCTCAACATTAACTAGTCTGGTAATACCAGCTCCTCAACATTAACTAGTCTGGTAATACCAGCTCCTCAACATTAACTAGTCTGGTAATACCAGCTCCTCAACATTAACTAGTCTGGTAATACCAGCTCCTCAACATTAACTAGTCTGGTAATACCAGCTCCTCAACATTAACTAGTCTGGTAATACCAGCTCCTCAACATTAACTAGTCTGGTAATACCAGCTCCTCAACATTAACTAGTCTGGTAATACCAGCTCCTCAACATTAACTAGTCTGGTAATACCAGCTCCTCAACATTAACTAGTCTGGTAATACCAGCTCCTCAACATTAACTAGTCTGGTAATACCAGCTCCTCAACATTAACTAGTCTGGTAATACCAGCTCCTCAACATTAACTAGTCTGGTAATACCAGCTCCTCAACATTAACTAGTCTGGTAATACCAGCTCCTCGACATTAACTAGTCTGGTAATACCAGCTCCTCAACATTAACTAGTCTGGTAATACCAGCTCCTCAACATTAACTAGTCTGGTAATACCAGCTCCTCAACATTAACTAGTCTGGTAATACCAGCTCCTCAACATTAACTAGTCTGGTAATACCAGCTCCTCAACATTAACTAGTCTGGTAATACCAGCTCCTCAACATTAACTAGTCTGGTAATACCAGCTCCTCAACATGAACTAGTCTGGTAATACCAGCTCAACATTAACTAGTCTGGTAATACCAGCTCCTCAACATTAACTAGTCTGGTAATACCAGCTCCTCAACATTAACTAGTCTGGTAATACCAGCTCCTCAACATGAACTAGTCTGGTAATACCAGCTCCTCAACATTAACTAGTCTGGTAATACCAGCTCCTCAACATTAACTAGTCTGGTAATACCAGCTCCTCAACATTAACTAGTCTGGTAATACCAGCTCCTCAACATTAACTAGTCTGGTAATACCAGCTCCTCAACATTAACTAGTCTGGTAATACCAGCTCCTCAACATGAACTAGTCTGGTAATACCAGCTCCTCAACATTAACTAGTCTGGTAATACCAGCTCCTCAACATTAACTAGTCTGGTAATACCAGCTCCTCAACATGAACTAGTCTGGTAATACCAGCTCCTCAACATTAACTAGTCTGGTAATACCAGCTCCTCAACATTAACTAGTCTGGTAATACCAGCTCCTCAACATTAACTAGTCTGGTAATACCAGCTCCTCAACATTAACTAGTCTGGTAATACCAGCTCCTCAACATTAACTAGTCTGGTAATACCAGCTCCTCAACATTAACTAGTCTGGTAATACCAGCTCCTCAACATTAACTAGTCTGGTAATACCAGCTCCTCAACATTAACTAGTCTGGTAATACCAGCTCCTCAACATTAACTAGTCTGGTAATACCAGCTCCTCAACATTAACTAGTCTGGTAATACCAGCTCCTCAACATTAACTAGTCTGGTAATACCAGCTCCTCAACATTAACTAGTCTGGTAATACCAGCTCCTCAACATGAACTAGTCTGGTAATACCAGCTCCTCAACATTAACTAGTCTGGTAATACCAGCTCCTCAACATTAACTAGTCTGGTAATACCAGCTCCTCAACATGAACTAGTCTGGTAATACCAGCTCCTCAACATGAACTAGTCTGGTAATACCAGCTCCTCAACATTAACTAGTCTGGTAATACCAGCTCCTCAACATTAACTAGTCTGGTAATACCAGCTCCTCAACATGAACTAGTCTGGTAATACCAGCTCCTCAACATTAACTAGTCTGGTAATACCAGCTCCTCAACATTAACTAGTCTGGTAATACCAGCTCCTCAACATTAACTAGTCTGGTAATACCAGCTCCTCAACATTAACTAGTCTGGTAATACCAGCTCCTCAACATTAACTAGTCTGGTAATACCAGCTCCTCAACATGAACTAGTCTGGTAATACCAGCTCCTCAACATGAACTAGTCTGGTAATACCAGCTCCTCAACATTAACTAGTCTGGTAATACCAGCTCCTCAACATTAACTAGTCTGGTAATACCAGCTCCTCAACATTAACTAGTCTGGTAATACCAGCTCCTCAACATTAACTAGTCTGGTAATACCAGCTCCTCAACATTAACTAGTCTGGTAATACCAGCTCAACATTAACTAGTCTGGTAATACCAGCTCCTCAACATTAACTAGTCTGGTAATACCAGCTCCTCAACATTAACTAGTCTGGTAATACCAGCTCCTCAACATTAACTAGTCTGGTAATACCAGCTCCTCAACATTAACTAGTCTGGTAATACCAGCTCCTCAACATTAACTAGTCTGGTAATACCAGCTCCTCAACATTAACTAGTCTGGTAATACCAGCTCCTCAACATTAACTAGTCTGGTAATACCAGCTCCTCAACATGAACTAGTCTGGTAATACCAGCTCCTCAACATTAACTAGTCTGGTAATACCAGCTCCTCAACATTAACTAGTCTGGTAATACCAGCTCCTCAACATTAACTAGTCTGGTAATACCAGCTCCTCAACATTAACTAGTCTGGTAATACCAGCTCCTCAACATTAACTAGTCTGGTAATACCAGCTCCTCAACATTAACTAGTCTGGTAATACCAGCTCCTCAACATGAACTAGTCTGGTAATACCAGCTCCTCAACATTAACTAGTCTGGTAATACCAGCTCCTCAACATAACTAGTCTGGTAATACCAGCTCCTCAACATTAACTAGTCTGGTAATACCAGCTCCTCAACATTAACTAGTCTGGTAATACCAGCTCCTCAACATTAACTAGTCTGGTAATACCAGCTCCTCAACATTAACTAGTCTGGTAATACCAGCTCCTCAACATAACTAGTCTGGTAATACCAGCTCCTCAACATTAACTAGTCTGGTAATACCAGCTCCTCAACATTAACTAGTCTGGTAATACCAGCTCCTCAACATGAACTAGTCTGGTAATACCAGCTCCTCAACATAACTAGTCTGGTAATACCAGCTCCTCAACATTAACTAGTCTGGTAATACCAGCTCCTCAACATTAACTAGTCTGGTAATACCAGCTCCTCAACATTAACTAGTCTGGTAATACCAGCTCCTCAACATTAACTAGTCTGGTAATACCAGCTCCTCAACATTAACTAGTCTGGTAATACCAGCTCCTCAACATTAACTAGTCTGGTAATACCAGCTCCTCAACATTAACTAGTCTGGTAATACCAGCTCCTCAACATTAACTAGTCTGGTAATACCAGCTCCTCAACATTAACTAGTCTGGTAATACCAGCTCCTCAACATTAACTAGTCTGGTAATACCAGCTCCTCAACATTAACTAGTCTGGTAATACCAGCTCCTCAACATTAACTAGTCTGGTAATACCAGCTCCTCAACATTAACTAGTCTGGTAATACCAGCTCCTCAACATTAACTAGTCTGGTAATACCAGCTCCTCAACATTAACTAGTCTGGTAATACCAGCTCCTCAACATTAACTAGTCTGGTAATACCAGCTCCTCAACATTAACTAGTCTGGTAATACCAGCTCCTCAACATTAACTAGTCTGGTAATACCAGCTCCTCAACATTAACTAGTCTGGTAATACCAGCTCCTCAACATTAACTAGTCTGGTAATACCAGCTCCTCAACATTAACTAGTCTGGTAATACCAGCTCCTCAACATTAACTAGTCTGGTAATACCAGCTCCTCAACATGAACTAGTCTGGTAATACCAGCTCCTCAACATGAACTAGTCTGGTAATACCAGCTCCTCAACATTAACTAGTCTGGTAATACCAGCTCCTCAACATGAACTAGTCTGGTAATACCAGCTCCTCAACATTAACTAGTCTGGTAATACCAGCTCCTCAACATTAACTAGTCTGGTAATACCAGCTCCTCAACATGAACTAGTCTGGTAATACCAGCTCCTCAACATTAACTAGTCTGGTAATACCAGCTCCTCAACATGAACTAGTCTGGTAATACCAGCTCCTCAACATTAACTAGTCTGGTAATACCAGCTCCTCAACATTAACTAGTCTGGTAATACCAGCTCCTCAACATTAACTAGTCTGGTAATACCAGCTCCTCAACATGAACTAGTCTGGTAATACCAGCTCCTCAACATTAACTAGTCTGGTAATACCAGCTCCTCAACATTAACTAGTCTGGTAATACCAGCTCCTCAACATTAACTAGTCTGGTAATACCAGCTCCTCAACATTAACTAGTCTGGTAATACCAGCTCCTCAACATTAACTAGTCTGGTAATACCAGCTCCTCAACATTAACTAGTCTGGTAATACCAGCTCCTCAACATTAACTAGTCTGGTAATACCAGCTCCTCAACATTAACTAGTCTGGTAATACCAGCTCCTCAACATTAACTAGTCTGGTAATACCAGCTCCTCAACATTAACTAGTCTGGTAATACCAGCTCCTCAACATTAACTAGTCTGGTAATACCAGCTCCTCAACATGAACTAGTCTGGTAATACCAGCTCCTCAACATTAACTAGTCTGGTAATACCAGCTCCTCAACATTAACTAGTCTGGTAATACCAGCTCCTCAACATTAACTAGTCTGGTAATACCAGCTCCTCAACATTAACTAGTCTGGTAATACCAGCTCCTCAACATTAACTAGTCTGGTAATACCAGCTCCTCAACATTAACTAGTCTGGTAATACCAGCTCCTCAACATTAACTAGTCTGGTAATACCAGCTCCTCAACATGAACTAGTCTGGTAATACCAGCTCCTCAACATGAACTAGTCTGGTAATACCAGCTCCTCAACATGAACTAGTCTGGTAATACCAGCTCCTCAACATTAACTAGTCTGGTAATACCAGCTCCTCAACATTAACTAGTCTGGTAATACCAGCTCCTCAACATTAACTAGTCTGGTAATACCAGCTCCTCAACATTAACTAGTCTGGTAATACCAGCTCCTCAACATTAACTAGTCTGGTAATACCAGCTCCTCAACATGAACTAGTCTGGTAATACCAGCTCCTCAACATTAACTAGTCTGGTAATACCAGCTCCTCAACATTAACTAGTCTGGTAATACCAGCTCCTCAACATTAACTAGTCTGGTAATACCAGCTCCTCAACATTAACTAGTCTGGTAATACCAGCTCCTCAACATTAACTAGTCTGGTAATACCAGCTCCTCAACATTAACTAGTCTGGTAATACCAGCTCCTCAACATTAACTAGTCTGGTAATACCAGCTCCTCAACATTAACTAGTCTGGTAATACCAGCTCCTCAACATTAACTAGTCTGGTAATACCAGCTCCTCAACATTAACTAGTCTGGTAATACCAGCTCCTCAACATTAACTAGTCTTTTAATACCAGCTCCTCAACATGAACTAGTCTGGTAATACCAGCTCCTCAACATGAACTAGTCTGGTAATACCAGCTCCTCAACATTAACTAGTCTGGTAATACCAGCTCCTCAACATGAACTAGTCTGGTAATACCAGCTCCTCAACATTAACTAGTCTGGTAATACCAGCTCCTCAACATTAACTAGTCTGGTAATACCAGCTCCTCAACATTAACTAGTCTGGTAATACCAGCTCCTCAACATTAACTAGTCTGGTAATACCAGCTCCTCAACATTAACTAGTCTGGTAATACCAGCTCCTCAACATTAACTAGTCTGGTAATACCAGCTCCTCAACATTAACTAGTCTGGTAATACCAGCTCCTCAACATGAACTAGTCTGGTAATACCAGCTCCTCAACATTAACTAGTCTGGTAATACCAGCTCCTCAACATTAACTAGTCTGGTAATACCAGCTCCTCAACATTAACTAGTCTGAAGTATTGTCACATCCTGACCTTAGCTCCTTTTTTATGTCTCTATTTTAGTTTGGTCAGGGTGTGAGTTGGGGTTGGCATTCTATGTTTTGTTCTGTGTGTTGTATTTCTATGTGTTTGGCCTGGTATGGTTCCCAATGCGAGGCAGCTGTCAATCGTTTCTTTCTTTTCTCTCCAAAACTCTTGAACGTGCCAGTCCTGGCCAGCTCTCCCCAGCTCCTCTGAATGAACTAGTCTGGTAATCCAAATCTCAGGTTTCAAGACTAGTCATTCAACCAGCTCAACATTCTCTGTATCACGGAGGCGCTCCTCATTAACTAGTCTGGCCAATACCCTCTGCTCTCAACATTAACTATCGGTCTGATAATGAACCATCAGATCCTCCTCCCCCCAACTAGTCTGGGTCTACCAGCCTCACGCTAGTTTAGCAGCTCCTCACACATTACCAGGTGGCTGGCGAGAATCTGTCTGGTAATACCAGCTCCTCACCATGGTGTCCCCCAGGGTCTGTTCTAGGCCCTCTCCTATTGGGAACCTATACACCAAGTCACTTGGTTCTGTCATAACTCACATGGTCTCTCCTATCATTGCTATGCAGACTCAACATTAACTCCTTTCTGGTGATACCAGGTGGGTAATCGCATCTCTGCATTGGCAACATATCAGTCTGGATGACGGATCACCACCTCAAGCTGAAACCTCGGCAAGACAGCTGCTCTTCTCCCGGGGAAGGACTGCCCGTTCCATGATCTCGCCATCACAGTCTGTTGACAACTCCAGCTCCTCCCAGACAAGAACCTTGGCTGATCCTGGAACAACACCCTGTCTGTTTTCCCAACTAACATCAGTCTGGTGGCCCTCAGGTTCATTGCTCTACAACATCCTCAGACCTAACGGCACCCTGTTTTCACAATAGCGGCCAGGTCCTAATCCAGACACTTGTCTCTCCTGTCTGGAACTACCAGCTCGCTGTTGCTGGGCTCCTGCCTGTGCCATTAAACCCCTACAACTCACCAGCTGCAGCCCGTCTGGTGTTCAACCTTCCTGATTCAACTCCACTATGGGTTCCAGTTGAAGTCGTTGTCCTGATTGGGAACAAGACCATGGTGTTTTGCCTATGGAGCTTGAGGGGAACGGCACCTCAGTACCTCCAGGCTCTGTCAGGCCCTACACCCAAACAAGGGCACTGCGTTCATCCACCTCTGGCCTGTGGGCCTCCCTACCACTGAGGAAGTACAGTTCTGCTCAGCCCAGTCAAAACTGTTTGCTGCTCTGTTTTTATGGTGGAACAAAGTGACTTGGAGTCAATCACCACCTTCCGGAGACACCTGTTTTGTTCTTTAAGGAATACCTAGGATAGGATAAGTAATCCTTCTCACCCCCCTTTAAGATTTTGCACTATTGTAAAGTGACTATTCTACTGATGTCATAAGGTGAAACCATACTCTGGATAAGAGCTTCTCTTTTCCCACTTAAATGTAATGTGGGTAGTCGTTGTCTCTGATTGGGAACCATACCTCGGCAGCCTGTTTTCCCACTATGGGTTGTGGGTAGTTGTTGTCTCTGATTGGGAACCATACCTGTTGGCAGCCTGTTTTCCCACTATGGGTTGGGTTGTGGGTAGTCTGTTTTCTCTGATTGGGAACCAGCCGTTTTACCTATGGGCAGCCTCATTTTCCCACTAGCCTGTTTTGGGTTGTGGGTAGTCGTTGTCTCTGATTGGGAACCATACCTCGGCAGCCTGTTTTCCCACTATGGGTTGTGGGTAGTCGTTGTCTCTGATTGGGAACCATACCTCGGCAGCCTGTTTTCCCACTATGGGTTGTGGGTAGTCTGTTGTCTCTGATTGGGAACCATACCTCGGCAGCCTGTTTTCCCACTATGGGTTGTGGGTAGTCGTTGTCTCTGATTGGGAACCATACCTCGGCAGCCTGTTTTCCCACTATGGGTTGTGGGTAGTTGTTTTCTGTTTTGTGTATTGCACCTTGCAGAACTTTTCATTTGTCTGTTTGTTGTTTTCTTGTTCAAGTATTCATATTTATTAAAAGGTATTATGAATACCTACCATGCTGCACCTTGGTCTTCTCCTTCTCCCAACAGACGTTACAAGTATTAAATAATGAAGAGACAACCCTCTTCACAGTAGTGCATCTCGACCCAGGTGAACACCACCCATTAGAAAAGCCTGTTGTTTGGTCGCCTGTCTTGTCTAGTGCGTGTTGTTTACACTCGTTGTTTGACACTGATCTGATGTAATATAGTATGAAGTCTGTGTAAAGCTTTAGTTTGATTGTTCTGTATATTTGTGGTTGATATTATATTGACACATGTGGAAAACATTTTAGTTCGCCACTGACTTGTTTGTCTGCTTAGTTTCTCCGCGTTCTCCTTCCCACCTCATCTCATCAATCCTGTACAAACTTGGCATTTCACTCATGGAGTAGGACAAGTGGTTGGCTGGTGCCCTTGACTTTGCCCTGGTCTCCCTTCTCTCCCTTCTCCCCTTCTCCCCTTCTCTCCTTCTCCCCTTCTCTCCTTCTCCCCTCTCCCTTCTCTCCCTTCTCTCCCTTCTCCTCTTCTCCCCTTCTCCCCTTCTCTCCCTTCTCCCCTTCTCTCCCTTCTCCCCATCTCTCCCTTCTCTCCCTGCTCCCCTTCTCTCCCTTCTCCCCTTCTCTCCCTTCTCCCCTTCTCCCTTCTCTCTCCCTTCCCTCTCCCCTCTCTCCCTTCTCTCCCTTCTCTCCCTTCTCTCCCTTCCTCTCCCTTCTCCCCATCTCTCCCTTCTCTCCCTTCTCTCCCTTCTCCCCATCTCTCCCTTCTCTCCCTCTCCCCTCTCCCTTCTCCCCATCTCTCCCTTCTCTCCCTTCTCTCCCTTCTCTCCCTTCTCCCCTTCTCTCCCTTCTCTCCCTTCTTCTCCCCTTCTCTCCCTTCTCCCCTTCTCTCCCTTCCCCTTCTCTCCCTTCTCTCCCTTCTCTCCCTTCTCCCCTTCTCTCCCTTCTCTCCCTTCTCTCCCTTCTCCCCATCTCCCTCTCTCCCCTTCTCTCCCTTCTCTCCCTTCTCTCCCTTCTCCCCTTCTCTCCCTTCTCCCCTTCTCTCCTTCTCTCCCTTCTCCCCTTCTCTCCCTTCTCTCCCTTCTCTCCCTTCTCCCCTTCTCTCCCTTCTCTCCCTTCTCCCTTCTCTCTCCCTTCTCTCCCCTCTTCTCTCCCTTCTCCCCTCTCTCCTTCTCTCCCTTCTCCCCTTCTCTCCCTCTCTCTCCCCTTCTCTCCCCTTCTCTCCCTTCTCTCCCTTCTCTCCCTTCTCTCCCTTCTCTCCCTTCTCTCTCCCTCTCCCTTCTCTCCCTTCTCCCCTCTCCCCATCTCTCCCCTCTCCCTTCTCTCCCTCTCCCTTCTCTCCCTTCTCCCCTTCTCCCCTTCTCTCCCTTCTCCCCTTCTCTCCCTTCTCCCCATCTCTCCCTTCTCTCCTTCTCTCCCTTCTCCCCTTCTCCCCTTCTCTCCCTTCTCTCCCTTCTCTCCCTTCTCCCCTTCTCTCCATTCTCTCCCTTCTCCCCTTCTCTCCCTTCTCTCCCTTATCCCCTTCTCTCCCGGAACCCCAGAGACATTTATGATGTCATAAAGGCTAATTAAGAACCACTAGCGTTACTTTAACTGCCTTGATGTAATGATGTCACGACCATCCGATAAGTAGACAACCTGAAAGGGCCAGACTGGGATTCAAATCATGGAAGTATACATCAAGAACTGCAATGACCATTGAATTGAACCCAGATCACAGATTGTAGCTTTAATATAGGTCCAATTCCCTATGATGTCTGCAGAGGTGATCTTTAGACAAGGACTCAGGCTAAGTGGAGGGGAGGGGAGGGTGACTGGTGTTCCCATATTGTAGCTTTAATTTAAATGTCCAATCCCCTGTAATATATGGTGTGCTGCTCTCTACACAAGGACTAAGGACTCAGTCAGTCAGAACATTAGGAACGGAGGGAGAACGGAGGGAGGCAGAGAGGTAGAAGGAAATGAAAGAAATGGAGAGAAACAGAAGAGAGTTCTTGAATTAGAAGGATTTGAAAGACAAACAGAAACAGAGAAATGAGAGGGAGAAAACAGCGAGAGAACAGAGAGAAGTCATTATGTCCGCTGCTACAACCCATTGATGTGAGATTTATCCCAGTAGTATCAGGCTCTCTAACAGGTCTGTGGTCAGTGCTTTACAGAGGAAATAAAAGACTTCTATAATTAAACCCAGCAGTGGTATAAATCACATGCAAACAGACCATTGGTGACATCGACCCGCACTATAATTTACATGATCCTCGGAGGATTCAGCTCTGAGCACTGGAGAGGAGTGTGTTTCCTGACACTGAGAGAGGGAGAGATGGAGGGAGGGAGGGACAGAGAGATGGTGACAGCAGGAAGTGAGTCAGAGAGAGGGAGAGGAGAGATATAGGGGGAGAGTGGGTACAAGGGAACGAGAGAAGGAGATAAGGAACTAAGTTCATAGCTTCAGTTGAAATTCCATGGCTATTAAGTTCCCTCTCTCTCTGACTGGAGAAAGAGATATGTCCCGACACCCTCGTTAAGGTTAGTGAAGGGGTTAGGGTCAGCAGCAGAGGTTAGGTTAGGGTTAGGGTCAGCAGCAGAGATATGTCCGTACACACTCGTTAAGGTTAAGGATTGGGCTTAAGATTTTAACTCCATCCTTTGTTGCAACTCTTAATTGACGATGGAGGAAGAGGAGGGAGAGAGAGGTTAGGTTAATATCCTCCCTTGGATTTAAGAAGGCGGGAGAAGAGAAGGGGAAAAGCCCCAGAGGTTGTCTTTCTCCTGGTTTAATTTATCCCTGGTGTGTGTCAATCTACCTTTGTACCACTGATCTGTGTGTGTGTGTGTGTTTGTGTGTGTGTGTACGTGTATGTGTGTGTGTGTGTGTGTGTGTGTGTGTGTGTGCATTGTGTGCATTGCGTGCTTGTGTGTGTGTGTGTGTGTGTTGTGTGTGTGTGTGTGTGTGTGTGTGTGTGTGTGTGTGTGTGTGTGTGTGTGTGTGTGTGTGTGTGTGTGTGTGTGTGTGTGTGTGTGTGTGTGTGTGTGTGTGTGTGTGTGTGTGTGTGTGTGTGTATGGGACCACCCAGAGGTTAGGGTCGCAGAATGTATGCACAGATGACTGTAAGTCAGCAGCAGAGGCTTTGGATAAAAGCGTCTGCTAAATGGCATATATTATTATTATTATTATTATTATTATGTGTTGTGTGTGTGTGTGTGCGTGTGTGTGTGTGTGGTTGTGTGTGTGTGTGCAGTGTGTGTGTGTGTGTGTGTGTGTGTGTGTGTGTGTGTGTGTGTGTGTGTGTGTGTGTGTGTGTGTGTGTGTGAGAGAGAGAGAGATGTAAAATGGCTAATGTAACCATCAGAGTTCAGCATCATTAGACATTAAAGATCATTTCTCTTACCTTCCTTGGTTTAATCTTATTAGGTGTCTCTCTCTCTCTGACCCCCCTCTCTCTCTCTCTCTCTCTGACCCCCTCTATCTTTCTCTCTCTCTCTCCCTCTCTCTCTATATCTCTCTGAGCCCCCTGTTTCTCCCTCTCTCTCTGTCTCTCTCTCTCTGGTCTATCTCTGACCCCCTCTCTCTCTCTCTCTCTCTCTCTCTCTCTCTCTCTCTCTCTCTCTCTCTCTCTATCTATCTGACTCCCCCACCCCCTCTCTCTCTCTTTCTCTCTCTCTCTCTCCTCTCTCCTCTCTCTCTCTCTCTCTCTCTCTCTCTCTCTATCTCTCTCTCTCTCTCTCTCTCTCTCTCTCTCTCTCTCTCTCTCTCTCTCTCTCTCTCTCTCTCTCTCTCTCCCTCTCTCTCTCTGACCCCCCACCCTCTCTCTCTCTGTCTCTCTTTCTCTCTATGTCCCTCTCTCTATATCTCTCTCTCTCTCTCTCTCTCTCTCTCTCTCTCTCTCTCTCTCTCTCTCTCTCTCTCTCTCTCTCTCTCTCTCTTTCTCCCTCTCCCTCTCTCTCTCTCCCTCTCTCTTTTTCTCTCTCTCTCTCTGACCCCACCCTCTCCTCTCTCTCTCCCCTCTCCTCTCTCAGTTCAATTCAATTGAAGAGATTTATTGGCAAAGCAAGTGAAGTATATAGTATACAAAAGTTTCAAAATAATAAATACATTACAAATGTCATATTATGTCTATGTAAAGTGATGTGCAAATAGTTAAAGTACAAAAGGGAAAATAAATAAACATAAATATGGGTTGTATTTACAGTGGTGTTGGTTCTTCACTGGTTGACCTTTTCTTGTGACAACAGGTCACAAATATTGACACACTGAGGTATTTCACCCAGTAGATGGATTCGTTTTCCAATTCTTTGTGGATCTGTGTAATCTGAGGGAAATATGTGTCTCTAATATGGCCATACATTGGGCAGGAGGTTAGGAAGTGCAGCTCAGTTTCCACCTCATTTTGTGGGCAGTGAGCACATAGCCTGTCTTCTCTTCAGAAGCAGGTCTGCCTACGGCGGCCTTTCTCAATAGCAAGGTTATGCTCACTAAGACGGTACATAGTCAAAGCTTTCCTTAAGCTTGGGTCAGTCACAGTGGTCAGGTATTCTGTCACTGTGTACTCTCTGTATAGGGCCAAATAGCTTTCTAGTTTGCATGTTTTTTTGGTAAACCAATGTGTCAAGTAATTATGTTTTTGTTCTCTCATGATTTGGTTGGGTCTTATCGTGTTGCTGTCCTGGGGCTCTGTGGGGTCTGTTGGTGTTTTTGAACAGAGCCCCAGGACCAGCTTGCTTAGGGGACTCTTCTCCAGGTTCATCTCTCTGTAGGTGATGGCTTTGTTATGGAAGGTTTGGGAATCACTTCCTTTTAGGTGGTTGTAGAATTTAACGTCTCTTTTCTGGATTTTGATAATTAGCGGGTATCGGCCTAATTCTGCTCTGCATGCATTATTTGGTGTTTTACATGGTACACAGAGGATATTTATGCAGAATTCTGCATGCAGAGTCTCAATTTGGTGTTTTTCCCATTTTGTGAACTCTCTCCCTCACCCTCTAACCATCAGAGTTCAGCATCATTAGACATTAAAGATAATTTCTCTTACCTTCCTTGGTTTAATCTTATTAGGTGTCTCTCTCTCTGACCCCCTCTCTCTCTCTCTCTCTCTCTCTCTATCTCTGCCCCCCCCCCTCTCTCTCTCTCTCTCTCTTTCTCTCTCTCTCCTCTCTCTCTCTCTCTCTCTCTCTCTCTCTCTCTCTCTCTCTCTCTCTCTCTCTCTCTCAATTCAATTCAATTCAATTCAATTCAATTCAAGGGCTTTATTGGCATGGGAAACATGTGTTAACATTGCCAAAGCAAGTGAGGTAGACAACATACAAAGTGAATATATAAAGTGAAAAACAACAAAAATTAACAGTAAACATTACACATAACAGTTTCAAAACAGTAAAGACATTACAAATGTCATATTATATATATATATATATATATATATACATATATATATATATATATATATATATATATATATATATATATATATATATATATATATATATATATACACATACACATATACACAATGTACAAATAATTAAAGGACACAAGATAAAATAAATAAGCATAAATATGGGTTGTATTTACAATGGTGTTTGTTCTTCACTGGTTGCCCTTTTCTCGTGGCAACAGGTCACAAATCTTGCTGCTGTGATGGCACACTGTGGAATTTCACCCAGTAGGTATGGGAGTTTTTCAAAATTGGATATGTTTTCGAATTCTTTGTGGATCTGTGTGATCTGGGGGAAATATGTCTCTCTAATATGGTCATACATTGGGCAGGAGGTTAGGAAGTGCAGCTCAGTTTCCACCTCATTTTGTGGGCAGTGAGCACATAGCCTGTCTTCTCTTGAGAGCCATGTCTGCCTACGGCGGCCTTTCTCAATAGCAAGGCTATGCTCAATGAGTCTGTACATAGTCAAAGCTTTCCTTAATTTTGGGTCAGTCACAGTGGTCAGGTATTCTGCCGCTGTGTACTCTCTGTGTAGGGCCAAATAGCATTCTAGTTTGCTCTGTTTTTTGTTAATTCTTTCCAATGTGTTAAGTAATTATCTTTTTGTTTTCTCATGATTTGGTTGGGTCTAATTGTGCTGTTGTCCTGGGGCTCTGTAGGGTGTGTTTGTGTTTGTGAACAGAGCCCCAGGACCAGTTTGCTTAGGGGACTCTTCTCCAGGTTCATCTCTCTGTTTGTGATGGCTTTGTTATGGAAGGTTTGTGAATCGCTTCCTTTTAGGTGGTTGTAGAATTTAATGGCTCTTTTCTGGATTTTGATAATTAGTGGGTATCGGCCTAATTCTGCTCTGCGTGCATTATTTGGTGTTTTACGTTGTACACGGAGGATATTTTTGCAGAATTCTGCGTGCAGAGTCTCAATTTGGTGTTTGTCCCATTTTGTGAAGTCTTGGTTGGTGAGCGGCCCCAGACCTCACAACCATAAAGGGCAATGGGCTCTATGACTGATTCAAGTATTTTTAGCCAAATCCTAATTGGTATGTTGAAATTTATGTTTCTTTTGATGGCATAGAATGCCCTTCTTGCCTTGTCTCTCAGATCGTTCACACCTTTGTGGAAGTTACCTGTGGCGCTGATGTTTAGGCCAAGGTATGTATAGTTTTTGTGTGCTCTAGGGCAACAGTGTCGAGATGGAATTTGTATTTGTGGTCCTGGTGACTCGACCTTTTTGGAACACCATTATTTTGGTCTTACTGAGATTTACTGTCAGGGCCCAGGTCTGACAGAATCTGTGCATAAGATCTAGGTGCTGCTGTAGGCCCTCCTTGGTTGGTGACAGAAGCACCAGATCATCAGCAAACAGCAGACATTTGACTCAGATTCTAGCAGGGGAGGCCGGGTGCTGCAGACTTTTCTAGTGCCCGCGCCAGTTCGTTGATATATATGTTGAAGAGGGTGGGGCTTAAGCTGCATCCCTGTCTAACCCCACGACCCTGTGTGAAGAAATGTGTGTGTTTTTGCCAATTTTAACCGCACACTTGTTGTTTGTGTACATGGATTTTATAATGTCATATGTTTTACCCCCAACACCACTTTCCATCAGTTTGTATACTAGACCCTCATGCCAAATTGAGTCGAAGGCTTTTTGAAATCAACAAAGCATGAGAAGACTTTGCCTTTGTTTTGGTTTGTTTGGTTGTCAATTAAGGTGTGCAGGGTGAATACATGGTCTCTGTTGTACGGTAATTTGGTAAAAAGCCAATTTGACATTTGCTCAGTACATTGTTTTCATTGAGGAAATGTACGAGTCTGCTGTTAATAATAATGCAGAGGATTTTCCCAAGGTTACTGTTGACACATATTCCACGGTAGTTATTGGGGTCAAATTTGTCTCCACTTTTGTGGATTGGGGTGATCAGTCCTTGGTTCCAAATATTGGGGAAGATGCCAGAGCTAAGTATGATGTTAAAGAGTTTTAGTATAGCCAGTTGGAATTTGTTGTCTGTATATTTGATCATTTCATTGAGGATACCATCGACACCACAGGCCTTTTTGGGTTGGAGGGTTTTTATTTTGTCCTGTAACTCATTCAATGTAATTGGAGAATCCAGTGGGTTCTGGTAGTCTTTAATAGTTGATTCTAAGATCTGTAGTTGATCATGTATATGTTTTTGCTCTTTGTTCTTTGTTATAGAACCAAAAAGATTGGAGAAGTGGTTTACCCAGACATCTCCATTTTGGATAGATAATTCTTCGTGTTGTTGTTTGTTTAGTGTTTTCCAATTTTCCCAGAAGTGGTTAGAGTCTATGGATTCTTCAATTGCATTGAGCTGATTTCTGACATGCTGTTCCTTCTTTTTCCGTAGTGTGTTTCTGTATTGTTTTAGTGATTCACCATAGTGAAGGCGTAGACTCAGGTTTTCCGGGTCTCTATGTTTTTGGTTGGACAGGTTTCTCAATTTCTTTCTTAGATTTTTGCATTCCTCATCAAACCATTTGTCATTATTGTTAATTTTCTTCGGTTTTCTATTTGAGATTTTTAGATTTGATAGGGAAGCTGAGAGGTCAAATATACTGTTAAGATTTTCTACTGCCAAGTTTACACCTTCACTATTACAGTGGAACGTTTTACCCAGGAAATTGTCTAAAAGGGATTGAATTTGTTGTTGCCTAATTGTTTTTGGTAGGTTTCCAAACTGCATTCCTTCCACCTATAGCATTTCTTAATGTTACTCAGTTCCTTTGGCTTTGATGCCTCGTGGTTGAGTATTGCTCTGTTTAAGTAGACTGTGATTTTGCTGTGGTCTGATAGGGGTGTTAGTGGACTGACTGTGAACGCTCTGAGAGATTCTGGGTTGAGGTCAGTGATAAAGTAGTCTACAGTACTACTGCCAAGAGATGAGCTATAGGTGTATCTACCATAGGAGTCCCCTCGAAGCCTACCGTTGACTATGTACATACCCAGCGTGCGACAGAGCTGCAGGAGTTGTGACCCGTTTTTGTTGGTTATGTTGTCATAGTTGTGCCTAGGGGGCATATGTGGGAGGGGATGCTGTCACCTCCAGGCAGATGTTTGTCCCCCTGTGTGCTGAGGGTGTCAGGTTCTTGTCCGGTTCTGGCATTTAGGTCACCACAGACTAGTACATGTCCCTGGGCCTGGAAATGATTGATTTCGCCCTCCAGGATGGAGAAGCTGTCTTCATTAAAATATGGGGATTCTAGTGGGGGATATAGGTAGCACACAGGAGGACATTTTTCTCTGTTAGGATAATTTCCTTTTGAATTTCTAGCCAAATGTAGAATGTTCCTGTTTTGATTAATTTAATGGAGTGAGTTAGGTCTGCTCTATACCAAATTAGCATACCCCCTGAGTCCCTTCCCTGTTTCACACCTGGTAGTTTGGTGGATGGGACTACCAGCTCTCTGTAACCTAGAGGGCAACCAGTGGGTCCGTCTCCTCTATACCAGGTTTCTTGCAGGATGACAATGTCTGTGTTACCGATTTCTTTGGTGAAGTCCGGGTTTCTGCTCTTTAGGCCAAAGGCAGATGACCTCAGGCCTTGGATATTCCAGGATGATATAGTGAAGGCTTTTTGTTCCATAGAATGTCCAATGTTGTTGGTCGTGTGGTTTGGCCTCAGGCCAGTAAGTGTGAGCAGAGCCTGCTGAGCATCTGGTACATGCTATTGGCTTGGGCGAGTGTGAGAGTGGGGGTTGGGACTGTTTGCCCGCTCACTACCTGGGCGTATGTGTGGCTTCCATGTTGAGGCCCTCTTTGCGGGGGTGGGGTGCATGGGGTGGGCAGGAGTGGCATAGGTCTGATCTGAGGGGGCCTAAATGGGGTGTGGGCATGGTTGACGTGGGGGGTGTTGATTGGTTGGGGTGGGGGTGTGGATGTGTCTGGGTGTACTGTGGTCTGGATGTAATTCCTCTTGGCGTGGGTCCTCTATGTGTAGGTCCAGGGGGGTCCTGCAGGTCTGGGAGGGTGTCTCGCTGGTCTGGGTGGAGAGTCTATTGATCTGTTGCTCCTGTGTGAAGTGTTGGGGATACGTTTGAGAGCGATGTCCTTTAGGGTCCTGGCAAAGGTGGGCACTGCTGCCTTGTAGAGGTGGACCTGGTCATAGAGGCTGTTCAAGTCCAGGGTGGAGTGGTGGGCCAGGAAAACATTTGGTTTTGAGGCACAGTCACGGGAAATACTTGCGTTTACCCGCTGTATTGTGGCAGGGTGGAAGTCTTTTCGTGGTAGCAGGGTGGAGATAACCACTTGTGCGTTGGGGAAAGTAGAAGAAGCCTTTTCAATCACTCCCTTCAGTGCTGTTGCCACCCTTTCCTGCTGTGCTCTCAGGTCGTTTGTGCCTGTGTGTATTATTATGTGGCTGGGTGAACCTAGTTGGTCCTCAGACAGAAGGTCGAGGGCACGCTGGGTGTTTGGACACCAGAGTTTAGACACACTATGTTTGGGAAAAAGTTTTTTTCTTCTATATATTTCCCATTTGAGTCCATAAGTAGTACAATCTGTGTCTTGTGTTTGTCCTCAGTGCGTGTGAGGGGTTGTCAGAAGGGCTATCAGGGTGGCTGACAGGGGGGTGATCGGAGGGGTGAGAGCCGCTGGGCTTGTGGTTCTTCATTTGTCTGTTCTGCTGTGGTCTCGACTCTATGGTCAGGGTCTGGTGTGGACTGTTCTGCTGTGGTGTCGAAACTTTTGTCAGGTGCTGGGGTGGGCTGTTCTGCTGGCTTCTCTGTGGGGGTGGCCACCTCTCTAGTGGGTTGTTCTCTGTCACACGCCGTCCCCCTCAACCTCTCCTCCGTCCCCCTCAACCTCTCCCTCCGTCCCCCTCCCCCCTCTCCTCCATCCCCCTCAACCTCTCCTCCACCAGCAGTCCGATCCTCTCCTCTAATGCTCTGTTCTTCTCCTGATTCTGCTCTTTCTCCTGTTGAAGTTGTCTCACCACAGTCCAGAGTGCAGATATGTCTCTGTCCACCTCCAGCTCTCCGGGTCTGGTTAAGGGGGTGTTGTTGTGCTGGACTGTTGTCTGGGTCTGTGCTGACTGAAGTGTAATCACCTGCTGTTCCAGCTCCACCTGTCTTACCTCCAGCTGGGTGAATTTGTCCTTCATTTCAATGAGGGAGTGGTAGTCCGTGCTGGGAGGTTGACTCTCCGCTGGGGTTGCTCGTCTGTGGTGTTACATAATGAAGAGCTCTGGTTTGACCCGCTCGGGGTGGGGGTATCTTTATCAAGGGAGAGCTTCTCCTGTTGGGCTAATTCTTTGATTAGGTGAAAGTCCAGCTGAAGCTGTTTGTGGTTACTTTGTACGATCACTGTTCCGGACTTATAGATATTTATATTACATGACTCAGAGTCCTCGTTATCAAGTATTCTGAGTTTCCACCCCTCGGTAATCCCCGCTCTCGTAACAGAGGGTAGTGTGCTAATATAGCACTGTGCCATGCCCGGGATGGTTTGTGTGGAAGATAAGGTTGCTGATGTTCCCATTTTTGTAATAGTCAGCAAAAGTGTCTCTTGATTTTCCATAAGGAGCTTCATTTTGTAATCTTTTCTTGACTTCTCATTCTTTACATGCACAGGGTACTGTATTTTAATTGCCTCTGAACAGCGGGAGGAGCTTCTAAGGCCTCTCCATTTGGTTGGGGTAGACTGTGTGACTCTCCTGCCATTGTTGGGCTAATGGGCTTTGACACCTCTCACTTGACACGTCAGTGCTAGTTGAAGCTGTATCAAGCTTGGCAGAATTATGTTAGAATTCAGTCCTTATAAAGTAATGTTGTGTATTTTTCTTCTTGGCTTTTGGAAATAAGATATAGTTTCAGCCTAAGCATTACTCACTCAGTTCCAGGTTGGATGGTGTTTTCAGGTTTCTGTTGTTTTCCAGAGAATTTGCTGTATAGAGTAAAAATCCTTGGTAGTTGTGAACCTTCCAGGTGATTCCGTAATTCCGTCCAAAATCAGGTTGTAGGTTTTAAGTTTGATTTGAAGTAGGGGTTATGTTGTAGAGGGTAAAATCCAGTATGTGTTCCAGACAAAAAATCTAAGTTTATCTGACTCTTAATCTATCTTTTTTAAAGAAAATGCTGAAAAATGCTTTCTCTCTCTCTCTCTGTCTCTCTCTCTCTCTCTCTCTCTCTCTCTCTCTCTCTCTCTCTCTCTCTCTGCTCTCTCTGCCTTTCTTTATTTCTTTATTCCCTTCTCTCTCTCTATCTCTCCCTAATCTGTTCTTAGACCACAGAGAGAGAGGGAGGGAGAGAGAAGCCTGTTATGGAGCAGAATATAATATTCAGCAGGAATGAATACAAAGCTCTGTATGGAATGTGATTTGATATGGAATTTAAATTTCATTGTTGGGTGCTTAGTGTGTTTCATATAAACAAATAGGTAGACAAATGTTGAGAGAGAGAGAGAGAGAGAGAGAGAGAGAGAGAGAGAGAGAGAGAGAGAGAGAGAGAGAGAGAGAGAGAGAGAGAGAGAGAGAGAGAGAGAGAGAGAGAGAGAGAGAGAGAGATTGCTGTCAGTATTGAGAATACAACAGGCTTGTCATATTAATTTAGGAAATCTGTATTTATGAGTCCTAGACAGACAGGCGTCGTCACAGTCGCTTTCCATCTAGAAACGCAGATTGATAAATCACTTACTTCGCATGGAAATGGATGTTTGCTTACGCACACACACACACACACACACACACACACACACACACACACACACACACACACACACACACACACACACACACACACACACACACACACACACACACACAGACACACACACACACACACACACACACACACACACACACACACACACACACACACACACACACACACACACACACACACACACACACACACACACACACACAGTGGATTCTTCTATTCTTCTGCATACAAAGGAGTGATATATGAATGATGATTTTCCAGATAGAGGCCCCCATTCCATGAGCTTAATGTGTGTGTCATAAATGGCACCCCATTCCCTATTTAGTGCACTACTTCTGACCAGGGCTCTATGAGGGCGGTGGTCAAAAGTAGTGCATTATATAGGGAATAGGGTGCCTCTCTAATACCTCTCTATTTCTCCCAGTACCTCTATCTAATCAACCACTTAACTCTCCTCACCAGGGAAACCAGCCCACCATTTTTCTATCAAAGCCCAAATGAAACGAGAGGGAAAAGAAGCGCCCCAGGGATGCTATGTGCAATCTCATCATGTGAAATAGGTGCTCGTCTGCTCTGGCCTCTCGTATGTAGTTAACTGAAAATCCAATTACTGCCTTGACACCGAAATAACCAAAACAACTCCCTCCCTCCTTTATTTTCTCTTCCTTTTTCCCTTCCCTCCCTTTAAACCTCTCTCTCTCCCCCTTCTCTCTCTCTTTTTCTCCCTCCCTTTAAACCTCCCTCTCTCTCTCTCCCCCCTCTCTCTCTCTTTCTCTCCCCTTCTCTCTCCCCTTCTCTCTCTCACCTTCTCCTCCCTCCCTCTCTCTCTCTCCCCTCTCTCTCTCTCTCTCTCTCTCTCTCTCTCTCTCTCTCTCTCTCTCTCTCTCTCTCTCTCTCTCTCTCTCTCTCTCTCTCCCCCTCTCTCCCCTTCTCTCTCCCCCTTCTCTCTCTCTCTCTCTCTCTCTCTCTCTCTCTCTCTCTCTCTCTCTCTCTCTCTCTCTCTCTCTCTCTCTCTCTCTCTCTCTCTCACTCTCTCTCTCTCAATTCAATTCAATTCAATTCAAAGGCTTTATTGGCATGGGAAACATGTGTTAACATTGCCAAAGCAAGTGAGGTAGACAACATACACAGTGAATATATAAAGTGAAAAACAACAAAAATTAACAGTAAACATTACACATACAACAGTTTCAAAACAGTAAAGACATTACAAATGTCATATTTATATATATATATATACACAATGTACAAATAATTAAAGGACACAAGATAAAATAAATAAGCATAAATATGGGTTGTATATACAATGGTGTTTGTTCTTCACTGGTTGCCCTTTTCTCGTGGCAACAGGTCACAAATCTTGCTGCTGTGATGGCACACTGTGGAATTTCACCCAGTAGGTATGGGAGTTTTTCAAAATTGGATATGTTTTCGAATTCTTTGTGGATCTGTGTGATCTGGGGAAATATGTCTCTCTAATATGGTCATACATTGGGCAGGAGGTTAGGAAGTGCAGCTCAGTTTCCACCTCATTTTGTGGGCAGTGAGCACATAGCCTGTCTTCTCTTGAGAGCCATGTCTGCCTACGGCGGCCTTTCTCAATAGCAAGGCTATGCTCACTGAGTCTGTACATAGTCAAAGCTTTCCTTAATTTTGGGTCAGTCACAGTGGTCAGGTATTCTGCCGCTGTGTACTCTCTGTGTAGGGCCAAATAGCATTCTAGTTTGCTCTGTTTTTTTGTTAATTCTTTCCAATGTGTTAAGTAATTATCTTTTTGTTTTCTCATGATTTGGTTGGGTCTAATTGTGCTGTTGTCCTGGGGCTCTGTAGGGTGTGTTTGTGTTTGTGAACAGAGCCCCAGGACCAGTTTGCTTAGGGACTCTTCTCCAGGTTCATCTCTCTGTTTGTGATGGCTTTGTTATGGAAGGTTTGTGAATCGCTTCCTTTTAGGTGGTTGTAGAATTTAATGGCTCTTTTCTGGATTTTGATAATTAGTGGGTATCGGCCTAATTCTGCTCTGCATGCATTATTTGGTGTTTTACGTTGTACACGGAGGATATTTTTGCAGAATTCTGCGTGCAGAGTCTCAATTTGGTGTTTATCCCATTTTGTGAAGTCTTGGTTGGTGAGCGGACCCCAGACCTCACAACCATAAAGGGCAATGGGCTCTATGACTGATTCAAGTATTTTTAGCCAAATCCTAATTGGTATGTTGAAATTTATGTTTCTTTTGATGGCTCTCTCTCTCTCTCTCTCTCTCTCCCTCTCTCTCTCTCCCCCTCTCTCCCCTCTCCCCTACCACTTCATCTTTCCACCCACATATTGCTCCCAGCAGTATAAAACCTTTCAACAGGTATTGCCTTTACTCCAACCAGTGCCATTTGGGATGCAGACCAGGTGTGTTATAGTTCCGGCTGGCAAGGGGAAGTGTTTTATTGTGACACCACATAAAGCCTCATAATTTACTGCTCTCTGAGAGAAGCCAGTGTAGGGCTGATATCTTCAGCAGCACACATTCAACCCCCCCCCCCAAATAAAATATCCCTTAAAACCAGAGATTAACATGCTTCTACAAAAATCTCAATTGCAAACACTTCTGAGGTGATGAAATCAGAAATAAGTTTGAGGGACTCTGCTATGTCTAGAATTCCTGTACAGTGTTGTGTTGAACTGCAAGCGTTTGTTCTCTGGTAGGAAGCTGTTGATGTTTGCAGTGCTTAGTTCTTAGTATTGCATAAGCAAAACTGAGCCATTTATAGGGTTGTTTCCGAAATGGTAGCCTATTCCCTTTATAGTGCACTACTTTTGACTGAGTCCATAGTGCTCTCAGCAAAAGTAGTGCACTATATAGGGAATAGGGTGCCATTTGGGACCTAGTTGTGTACTGACATCGAGCACAGCATGTCTTGATCCATTCCTGGAGCTAGGGAATGCCCTTTCTGTTCCAGCCCAGCACTAACACACCTGACAGCACTAATCAAGCAGTACACCAGGCCCTGGGTCAGTTCAACGAGGTGTGTAGTTACACTTCTGGGATGAGAAACTGAATCCAGCTGCACTGGAGAGAAGAGTGAGGGACATTTATATCATTTAAAAAACAGATCTAGTGTTATAGACAGAAACTTTGACAGCCCTGTCATGACTCCAGCATACATGGAACACATTAACTACACCACACTGCATGCTAATACGAAAGACAGTGTGTGTGTGTGTGTGTGTGTGTGTGTGTGTGTGTGTGTGTGTGTGTGTGTGTGTGTGTGTGTGTGTGTGTGTGTGTGTGTGTGTGTGTGTGTGTGTGTGTGTGTGTGTGTGTGTGTGTGTGTGTGTGTGTGTGTGTGTGTGTGCGTTGTGTGTTTGTTCATAAAGACCAATGAGTAAGAGGTGTATATATTATGTCCCTCTGGTAATCCTACAGTAACTGAATAGTTGGGTCATTGAGAGCTCCTCACGAGAAACATTCAGCTTGGGAAATCAAATCACCTTCAGTCGAACTAACAGGACGACAAGTCTGAATTTAAATTTGTTTACATCGCGAATGGCACCATATTCCCTATCTAGTACACTACTTTTACCAGAGCCCTATTCCCTATCTAGTACACTACTTTTACCAGAGCCCTATTCCCTATCTAGTACACTACTTTCACCAGAGCCCTATTTCCTATCTAGTACACTACTTTCACCAGAGCCCTATTTTCTATCTAGTACACTATTTTCACCAGAGCCATATTCCCTATCTAGTACAATACTTTCACCAGAGCCCTATTCTCTATCTAGTACACTATTTTCACCAGAGCCATATTCCCTATCTAGTACACTACTTTCACCAGAGCCCTATTTCCTATCTAGTACACTACTTTCACCAGAGCCCTATTTTCTATCTAGTACACTATTTTCACCAGAGCCATATTCCCTATCTAGTACAATACTTTCACCAGAGCCCTATTCTCTATCTAGTACACTATTTTCACCAGAGCCATATTCCCTATCTAGTACACTACTTTCACCAGAGCCCTATTCTCTATCTAGTACACTATTTTCACCAGAGCCATATTCCCTATCTAGTACACTACTTTCACCAGAGCCATATTCCCTATCTAGTACACTACTTTCACCAGAGCCCTATTTCCTATCTAGTACACTACTTTCACCAGAGCCCTATTTTCTATCTAGTACACTATTTTCACCAGAGCCATATTCCCTATATAGTACACTACTTTCACCAGAGCCCTATTCTCTATCTAGTACACTACTTTCACCAGAGCCCTATTCTCTATCTAGTACACTACTTTCACCAAAGCCCTATTCCTTGTCTAGTACACTACTTTCACCAGAGCCCTATTCCCTATCTAGTACACTACTTTCACCAAAGCCCTATTCCTTGTCTAGTACACTACTTTCACCAGAGCTCTGATTGCGCTATTTAGGGAATAGGGTGTAATTTGGAGCATACGGATATATCTGGTTATGTTCTTCATCGTGGTTTTATATTGTCGTCCACTTCATTTCCAGAGCGAGATGCTCCACTTGAGAATGTCCTTGAATACACCTGCTGTGACTTGTTACAACTACAGAATGTATTAAAAGTCATGTGTAAGCCGCGGAAAGGTTTGAGTGTGTGTGTGTGTGTGTGTGTGTGTGTGTGTGTGTGTGTGTGTGTGTGTGTGTGTGTGTGTGTGTGTGTGTGTGTGTGTGTGTGTGTGTGTGTGTGTGTGTGTGTGTGTGTGTGTGTGTGTGTGTGTGTGTGTGTGTGTGTGTGTGTGTGTGTGTGTGTGTGTGTGTGTGTGTGTGTGTGTGTGTGTGTGTGTGTGTGTGTGTGTGTGTGTGTGTGTGTGTGTGTGTGTGTGTGTGTGTGTGTGTGTGTGTGTGTGTGTGTGTGTGTGTGTGTGTGCATATGTGCACCGATGTGTGTGTGTGTGTGTGTGTGTGTGTGCATATGTGCACCATGTGTGTGTGTGTGTGTGTGTGTGCATATGTGCACCGATGTGTGTGTGTGTGTGTGTGCATATGTGCACCGATGTGTGTGTGTGTGTGTGTGTGTGCATATGTGCACCGATGTGTGTGTGTGTGTGTGTGCATATGTGCACCGATGTGTGTGTGTGCGTACAGATGCATAATTGTGAACATATCTGTGTGTGATTAATGTTTCATACAGCGTTTTAAACCAGTACCCTCCTATAGAATCACTCCTCTGCTGTGTCTAGCAGTAGGTGATTAATGTGTCATACAGCGTTTTAAACCAGTACCCTCCTATAGAATCACTCCTCTGCTGTGTCTAGCAGTAGGTGATTCATGTTTCATACAGCGTTTTAAACCAGTACCCTCCTATAGAATCACTCCTCTGCTGTGTCTAGCAGTAGGTGATTCATGTTTCATACAGCGTTTTAAACCAGTACCCTCCTATAGAATCACTCCTCTGCTGTGTCTAGCAGTAGGTGATTAATGTTTCATACAGCGTTTTAAACCAGTACCCTCCTATAGAATCACTCCTCTGCTGTGTCTAGCAGTAGGTGATTCATGTTTCATACAGCGTTTTAAACCAGTACCCTCCTATAGAATCACTCCTCTGCTGTGTCTAGCAGTAGGTGATTCATGTTTCATACAGCGTTTTAAACCAGTACCCTCCTATAGAATCACTCCTCTGCTGTGTCTAGCAGTAGGTGATTAATGTTTCATACAGCATTTTAAACCAGTACCCTCCTATAGAATCACTCCTCTGCTGTGTCTAGCAGTAGGTGATTAATGTTTCATACAGCGTTTTAAACCAGTACCCTCCTATAGAATCACTCCTCTGCTGTGTCTAGCAGTAGGTGATTCATGTTTCATACAGCGTTTTAAACCAGTATCCTACTTGTCACATCCTGATCTATTTCACCTGTCATTGTTCTTGTCTCCACCCACCTCTAGGTTTCGCCCATCTTCCCCATTATCCCCTGTGTGTTTAATCCTGTGTTTTCTGTCTCTGTTGCCAGTTCTTCTTGTATGTTCAAGCCTACCAGCCTTTTGTCTCAGCTCCTGTTTTCCCGAATCTCTGTTTTTCTCATCCTCCTGGTTTTTGACCTTACCTGTCCTGACACTGTTCCCACTCGCCTGACCACTGCCTCTCCCTGACCCTGAGTCTGTCCTGTTCCTTTGTTCCTTTGATCTGAATTATCAACCCCTGCCTGCCTTGACCTTTCGTATGCCTGCTACTGTGGTTACAAAACACATGGTTACTTCACACAGTCTGCACTTGATTCCTGATAGTACAAGCTGGCCATGACTGACACAGTAGAATTGGACCAGCTCAGCAATGACATCACCTCCCAAGGAACCCTCATTGGTAGACACGAGGAGATGCATCATGGTCTGATGGAAGGGGTTCAGGACGTGGCCGAACATCACCACCCAGCATTGGACGCTTTGCGGGAGCAATTTCGTGGGTTGCCTACTAGGCAGCCTACCATGACGGTAACCTCCCAGCCCTTCAGTTACCCGGCTGGTAGCATCGCCGTCACCCCGGTTTCCCAGGAAACCCAACTACGATAGAGATTCCAGAAACTACCGGGACTTTCTCTCCCAGTGCTCCCTCATTTTACAGCTGCAGCCTTCTTTGTTCCCCTCGGGCCGCTCGAAGATTGTGTACATTATTATGCTGATGTCCGGGAGGGCTCTCGCCTGGGCCATGGCGGTATGGGAGCAACAATCCGCCATCTGCTTCAGTCTGGAGGTATTTGTGCCGGAGTTGAGAAATGTTTTTGAGGCTCCGGTGTCCAGGACAGAGGCTGCCCGGATGTTAATCCAGCTTCGGCAGGACTCCCTCAGTGTGGCAGACTATGAACCCGGATGTTACTCCAGCTTCGGCAGGGCTCCCTCAGTGTGGCAGACTATGAACCCGGATGTTACTCCAGCTTCAGCAGGGCTCCCTCAGTGTGGCAGACTATGAACCTGTATGTTACTGCAGCTTCGGCAGGGCTCCCTCAGTGTGGCAGACTATGTGGTGGATTTCTGCACGCTGGCCGTGGAGGGTACCTGGACCACAGACACGCTGTACGACACCTTCCTGCACGGATTATCGGCGGTGGTTAAGGACAAGCTTGCAGCCCGAGAACTAGGAGGGAGAAGAGGTATGATTGCGGTCCCAATTGCTCACTCAAGGATCCCATCTTGCATCTGATGAGCTCTGGAAATCCCCGATAGGATCTGAGCTTACCTGAGTCCCTCCAAGAGCCTCCGTAGACTGCTGAGTTGCCTCTTCCCGAGCTGATGCAGCTCGGCAGGGCAAGGCTGCGTCCAGACGATCTTGTACACAGACTGAACACCCAGAGTTGTCTAAATTGCGGTACTGTCGGTAATTATGTGTCTGCCTGTACCTTCAAGAGACCCAACTCATTCGTTGGAGGGAGTTCTCTAGTGGGTCATAAAGATAATTATTATTCTCCCCTTACTCGCCCCCAACCAGTCCAAATCTCTCCAGGTACTCATCAACTCGGGGCCGATGTGAGTCTCATGGGCATTACCCTGGTGTCCGAGCTGGTCATCCTCACTAAACCCCTTTCCATTCTCATGGGTGTTAGAGCTTTGGACAGGCACTCTATAGGTCAGGTCACCCACCAGACCACCCTCGTCAACCTACGAGTGTCGAGGAACCAAAGCGAGATGATCCGATTCCTGAAGATTGAGTCTCCGCAGGTTCCCATGGTTTTGGGATTCTCTTGGCTCCAACTACACAATCCCTCCATTGACTGGGATACTGGTGCCGTCGTGGGCTGGAACCCGTCCTGCCACACTCTCTGCCTGAAATCAGCTCTGCCTGCCCCGGACCTCTCCGCCTGCGCCGCAGAGTACCAGGACCTCCGGGAGTGGTTCAGTAAGGCCAGGGCTACTTCGCTTCCGCAGCATCGACCGGTACCCAAGAGGGTCAAGCTTGAGGCGCTGGCACGCCACTATAGTGCCACAGCTACTACCCAGGAAGCCGAGACCTTTCCCCCCCCATTTCCAAGATCATTCTCCCCTTTGCTGTTCGTCCTCTGTTGCCCCGCGCCACTATAGTGCCACAGCTACTACCCAGGAAGCCGAGACATTTCCCCCATTTCCAAGATCATTCTCCCCTTTGCTGTTCGTCCTCTGTTGCCCCACGCCACTATAGTGCCACAGCTACTACCCAGGAAGCCGAGACATTTCCCCCCCCATTTCCAAGATCATTCTCCCCTTTGCTGTTCGTCCTCTGTTGCCCCGCGCCACTATAGTGCCACAGCTACTACCCAGGAAGCCGAGACATTTCCCCCCCCCATTTCCAAGATCATTCTCCCCTTTGCTGTTCGTCCTCTGTTGCCCCGCGCCACTATAGTGCCACAGCTACTACCCAGGAAGCCGAGACCTTCCCCCCCATTTCCAAGATCATTCTCCCCTTTGCTGTTCGTCCTCTGTTGCCCTGCGCCACTATAGTGCCACAGCTACTACCCAGGAAGCCGAGACCTTTCCCCCCCCCCATTTCCAAGATCATTCTCCCCTTTGCTGTTCGTCCTCTGTTGCCCCGCGCCACTATAGTGCCACAGCTACTACCCAGGAAGCCGAGACCTTTCTCCCCGACCATTTCCAAGATCATTCTCCCCTTTGCTGTTCGTCCTCTGTTGCCCCACGCCACTATAGTGCCACAGCTACTACCCAGGAAGCCGAGACCTTTCTCCCCCCCATTTCCAAGATCATTCTCCCCTTTGCTGTTCGTCCTCTGTTGCCCTCCGTATTTGTCCTACCTTTTCTCTGTCTAGAGTTAAAATCATGTCTGACTGCCCCTTTTGTGCTGTTTCCAGTGTCTCCCTGTAGAACGACTCCTCTGCTCTGTCTAGCAGTAAGTGATTAATGGAGACGTGGTAAACAGTCACACTAAGGATTCATTTTGAAACTGACAACGTTTTATGTATAGCCTTTAAATGACTAATTAACAAATTAAATTGGGTGGCAGGTAGCCTAGTGGTTAGAGCGTTGGGCCAGTAACCGAAAGGTCAAATTCCTGAGCTGACAAGGTACAAATGGGTCATTCTGCCCCTGAACAAGGCAGTTAACACACTGTTCCCCAGTAGGCCGTCATTGTAAATAAGAATTTGTTCTTGACTGACTTGCCTAGTTAAAAGTTAACTGTAAAAAATGAAATATAATTACTTGGTGCCTTGGATTGTGTCCTAAATGGTATTATATTCACTATGTAGTGCATTACTTTTGACCAGAGCGCTATGTGCCCTGTTCAACAGGAGAAGGAGGAGTGGGGTTGAAGGGGGTATGAGGGAGAACAGGGAGGATAGGAGGACTGGGATTGAAGGGGGTATGAGGGAGAACAGGGAGGATAGGAGGACTGGGATTGAAGGGGGTATGAGGGAGAACAGGGAGGATAGGAGGACTGGGATTGAAGGGGGTATGAGGGAGAACAGGGAGGATAGGAGGAGTGAGGTTGATGGATGTGTGGGGGAGAACGGAGGACGATTGGAAGAGTGGGGTTGATGGGGGTGTGGGTAGAAGGCATGCGTTTCTAGATCGAAAACATGACACCGTGGTGGGTGATTTAGTGAGCTTTCCAACAGACTGCAGCCCAAGAAAGAAAAGGAGCAGACTTGGAGTTTAAAAGAGAAGAGAACAGAGGGAAGAGAGGCAGAGTGTTTTTCATTTTTCACCAAGGGGCCTTGCAGTTCTAATTGGTACTGCATAAGTGCTGCTTAATGTGTTTGGCCAAGTCTCAAATGGCACCATATTCCCTTTGTAGTGCACAACTTATAACCAGTAGTGCACTATGAAGTGAATAGAGTGCAATTTGGGACATAATTTGCTTGTATCTCAAGAAGTGGAGAGGTTATTATCAGTCAAGGTCTGAAGTACCTTAAAGTGGAACTGACAGCTTTATAACTACTCTGCAGGTATAAAACATATCAAATTCCCAGTTTATGCTACTAAACCAACTTGATAAGAGGTTTAGAAATGGGTTCTATTTGACTCAGTGGTCCGTGATGAACACTAAGGCATTGTTGGCAGAATACTGTGGATGGATGCAGTTCAATGCACGATTCATATAATACATTTAATACCAACAAATGTCTTGGTTGTCCCAAAAATATTGCTATCATGTTGTAAATCACAGCTGGCCTGGTACATTGTTTGCTCCCTCCATTCGGGATGCACAGTTCAATGACTCAATATTTTGAGGAAAAAAATTCGGACAAATGTCACTGAGGCTAAGAATGTCAATACAATCAAACAAGGCAATGATCGCAAGTCAGTCACAATGTGGCAAATAGGCACATTAATTCAAGCAGCTATTTATTTAGCTTAAAACACAGAGCCTAACGTTAGCTAGCTGCTGGGAGGATGTCATGTCGTTTGGAGGAGCGGTTGAGTAACCGACACCCCCTCAAATGGTTTTTCGGTGGATGCAGCTCAAGATGCACTTATCATTTATCAGCTAGCAAGAAAATGCGAATTGTTTTAAGCTATGCTGAATGACTTGACTGTTAGCCATCTAGCACATCTCTTGCGTTTGTAAACTCACTCTTGCTATCTACTCCGATTTCAGAGCACTCTGAGTGTGTGCCAGAGCGCAGAATAACTGATGCATTTCTGAACATGCAAAACCTGCTGAATATGGCCGGTGTCAGTAAACTTTAGCGGAAAAAGTAATTACAATGTTTCCAGCACTGCGGTTAGTCGCTTACGCCCTAGATGACACTGACCAGCTCTGCGACATCGACCAGCTCTGCTACATCGACCAGCTCTGCGACATTGGACGGTCTGACAACGCTCTGAATGTATGTAAGGACGGTCTGACAACTAAGGACGGCCTGACAACTAAGGACGGCCTGACAACGCTCTGAATGTATGTAAGGACGGTCTGACAACTAAGGACGGCCTGACAACGCTCTGAATGTATGTAAGGCTGGTCTGACAACGCTCTGAATGTATGTAAGGCTGGTCTGACAACGCTCTGAATGTATGTAAGGCTGGTCTGACAACGCTCTGAATGTATGTAAGGCTGGTCTGACAACGCTCTGAATGTATGTAAGGACGGTCTGACAACGCTCTGAATTTATGTAAGGACGGTCTGACAACCCTCTGAATGTATGTAAGGCTGGTCTGACAACGCTCTGAATGTATGTAAGGCTGGTCTGACAACGCTCTGAATGTATGTAAGGCTGGTCTGACAACGCTCTGAATGTATGTAAGGCTGGTCTGACAACGCTCTGAATGTATGTAAGGACGGTCTGACAACGCTCTGAATGTATGTAAGGACGGTCTGACAACGCTCTGAATGTATGTAAGGCTGGTCTGACAACGCTCTGAATGTATGTAAGGACAGTCTGACAACTCTCTGAATGTATGTAAGGACGGTCTGACAACTAAGGACGGCCTGACAACGCTCTGAATGTATGTAAGGACGGCCTGACAACGCTCTGAATGTATGTAAGGACGGTCTGACAACGCTCTGAATGTATGTAAGGCTGGTCTGACAACGCTCTGAATGTATGTAAGGCTGGTCTGACAACGCTCTGAATGTATGTAAGGACGGTCTGACAACCCTCTGAATGTATGTAAGGACGTTCTGACAGCGCTCTGAATGTATGAAAGGGCGCTCTGACAACCCTCTGAATTTACGAACGCACCCTTTGTTGTCAATCAAATGTATTTGGCGTTGATCAGGAGAGTACCCATTCAGTTGTCAAAACGTGGGTTGGTTATATGGCGTTGAGCAGGAGAGTACCCATTCAGTTGTCAAAACGTGGGTTGGTTATATGGCGTTGAGCAGGAGAGTACCCATTCAGTTGTCAAAACGTGGGTTGGTTATATGGCGTTGAGCAGGAGAGTACCCATTCAGTTGTCAGAACGTGGGTTGGTTATATGGCGTTGAGCAGGAGAGTTCCCATTCAGTTGTCAAAACGTGGGTTGGTTATATGGCGTTGAGCAGGAGAGTACCCATTCAGTTGTCAAAACGTGGGTTGGTTGGGACAGCATGGATTGGCAGGCTGCTGCAGCAGAAGGAGCAAGCTACTATTCCCCATCGTTTATCAGTTCCTTTTTGAAGGCCAGCTAATGGGGTTACGGGTTTATCTAATGTTCCCTCGATAGATTTTAGTTCATCTCATTCAGGCTAGCATTAGTTGTTGTTCTTGTTGTTGATGTGTATAACTGAGGTGGAGAGCCTACCTGTTCATGGTGGTTTGATCAATAGGACTGTAAAGTTCCCTCATGTAAGAGGACTCCTGTGGTATTTACATTACTGCACAAATACTTTCAGGTGTATTTTGTGTCTTTTGGTGAATGTTTTCTAATGATCTGAAGTCACGCTGTTGCTGCAGCCTGTAAACACACAGTACGGTTCATAGTGAATGAGGACAGGCCCTACTGCCTGTAAACACACAGTCCAGTACATAGTGAATGAGGACAGGCCCTACTGCCTGGAAACACACAGTCCAGTTCATAGTGAATGATGACAGGCCCTACTGCCTGGAAACACACAGTCCAGTTCATAGTGAATGAGGACAGGCCCTACTGCCTGTAAACACACAGTCCAGTTCATAGTGAATGAGGACAGGCCCTACTGCCTGTAAACACACAGTCCAGTTCATAGTGAATGAGGACAGGCCCTACTGCCTGGAAACACACAGTCCAGTTCATAGTGAATGAGGACAGGCCCTACTGCCTGTAAACACACAGTCCAGTTCATAGTGAATGAGGACAGGCCCTACTGCCTGTAAACACACAGTCCAGTTCATAGTGAATGATGACAGGCCCTACTGCCTGTAAACACACAGTCCAGTTCATAGTGAATGAGGACAGGCCCTACTGCCTGTAAACACACAGTCCAGTTCATAGTGAATGAGGACAGGCCCTACTGCCTGGAAACACACAGTCCAGTTCATAGTGAATGAGGACAGGCCCTACTGCCTGTAAACACACAGTCCAGTTCATAGTGAATGAGGACAGGCCCTACTGCCTGTAAACACACAGTCCAGTTCATAGTGAATGAGGACAGGCCCTACTGCCTGGAAACACACAGTCCAGTTCATAGTGAATGAGGACAGGCCCTACTGCCTGGAAACACACAGTCCAGTTCATAGTGAATGAGGACAGGCCCTACTGCCTGGAAACACACAGTCCAGATCATAGTGAATGATGACAGGCCCTACTGCCTGGAAACACACAGTCCAGTTCATAGTGAATGAGGACAGGCCCTACTGCCTGGAAACACACAGTCCAGTTCATAGTGAATGAGGACAGGCCCTACTGCCTGGAAACACACAGTCCAGTTCATAGTGAATGAGGACAGGCCCTACTGCCTGGAAACACACAGTCCAGTTCATAGTGAATGATGACAGGCCCTACTGCCTGTAAACACACAGTCCAGTTCATAGTGAATGAGGACAGGCCCTACTGCCTGGAAACACACAGTCCAGTTCATAGTGAATGAGGACAGGCCCTACTGCCTGTAAACACACAGTCCAGTTCATAGTGAATGAGGACAGGCCCTACTGCCTGGAAACACACAGTCCAGTTCAAAGTGAATGAGGACAGGCCCTACTGCCTGGAAACACACAGTCCAGTTCATAGTGAATGAGGACAGGCCCTACTGCCTGGAAACACACAGTCCAGTTCATAGTGAATGAGGACAGGCCCTACTGCCTGGAAACACACAGTCCAGTTCATAGTGAATGAGGACAGGCCCTACTGCCTGAAAACACACAGTCCAGTTCATAGTGAATGAGGACAGGCCCTACTGCCTGGAAACACACAGTCCAGTACATAGTGAATGAGGACAGGCCCTACTGCCTGGAAACACACAGTCCAGTTCATAGTGAATGAGGACAGGCCCTACTGCCTGGAAACACACAATCCAGTTCATAGTGAATGAGGACAGGCCCTACTGCCTGGAAACACACAGTCCAGTTCATAGTGAATGAGGACAGGCCCTACTGTCTGGAAACACACAGTCCAGTTCATAGTGAATGATGACAGGCCCTACTGCCTGGAAACACACAGTCCAGTTCATAGTGAATGATGACAGGCCCTACTGCCTGGAAACACACAGTCCAGTTCATAGTGAATGAGGACAGGCCCTACTGCCTGTAAACACACAGTCCAGTTCATAGTGAATGAGGACAGGCCCTACTGCCTGGAAACACACAGTCCAGTTCATAGTGAATGATGACAGGCCCTACTGCCTGGAAACACACAGTCCAGATCATAGTGAATGATGGCAGGCCTGCGAGGCAAATGGCTTATTTGCATATAGGTCTACTGTAGCTCTGATTGGCTATGGTGATGCAGTCTGCGTAGACTCAGGTCCTGGATGAGACAGATGTTTTTATTAGGTTTTATTTACTGAAGTGTTTATTAATTATCCAAACGCATGGCTGCTTTCCCACTCTACATTGCTATAACATTTTCACAAATGTCTTCATGTACGTAATTCCCAAACGGTCTATGAAGTTAGGAAAATGTGAAAATGACATATCTTAGTGATTGCTTGTCAGAAAATGTTGTAGTTTTTGTTTACTAAAATGTGATATTCTTCCTGAAGGACAGATTAATTAGAGTTCATGTTACTGGAACGCTGCCAGCTCTACCTTAAAGTTGCACTACGCAGAAATCAATCCACCATTTTCTGGATGCTAAAATTCTAAACGTTCATTTCAGTTTATGTGAGAAAACAAGCAAGAATAGTGTTGAAATTCATTGTACCATCTAAACCACTGTGAAATATATTTTCCAGAACCAAAAATATTGTATTTTAAGCTGTTTAAAGCTGGTGTACAAAACCGAAAGTAAAAGTTGAGAACATGAGGCATAGAAATAGTGCACATAGAACAAATCTACAACTTCATAGACTTGCTTTCAATGAGAATGACAGATCGATAACACATTTCTATGTGAATTTGGTCGGGTTGCCTCACAGCAGCTTTAGAACACTTGTATGAGCCTTTACAGCACTTGTATGAGCCTTTACAGCACTTGTAAGAGCCTTTACAGCACTTGTATGAGCCTTTACAGCACTTGTATGAGCCTTTACAGCACTTGTATGAGCCTTTACAGCACTTGTATGAGCCTTTACAACACTTGTATGAGCCTTTACAACACTTGTATGAGCCTTTACAGCACTTGTATGAGCCTTTACAGCACTTGTATGAGCCTTTACAGCACTTGTATGAGCCTTTACAGCACTTGTATGAGCCTTTACAGCACTTGTATGAGCCTTTACAGCACTTGTATGAGCCTTTACAGCACTTGTATGAGCCTTTACAACACTTGTATGAGCCTTTACAACACTTGTATGAGCCTTTCGTACACCAAACACAATGCATAAGGCTATAAATGTATTTTAGTGAATATTTAACAGGCTGATATATGCAGGACCATGTCCCTCAGTGTCCCTCTGTTCTACATAAAGCAGACAGTTAGGAGACAGAGCAGCGCTAATGGAAGATGATATGATATGAATCTCCCTTTGTGTGTGTGTGTTGTGTGTGTGTGTGTGTGTGTGTGTGTGTGTGTGTGTGTGTGTGTGTGTGTGTGTGTGTGTGTGTGTGTGTGTGTGTGTGTGTGTGTGTGTGTGTGTGCGTGTGTGTGTGCGTGCGTGCGTGCGTGCGTGCGTGTATAACGGGAGAGATGATATGATATGATATGAACCTGCCGGTCGCCCGCTGTCACTAAAACTAATTAACCCCCATGTCCTCACTCAGTCATTGATGGGGTAAGCACACACACACACACACACACACACACACACACACACACACACACACACACACACACACACACACACACACACACACACAGGAACCGCAGCTCTGAATGTGTGTGTACCCATGTGTGTATGAATCCCATGGCGAAGCCACGGTTCACTGAGCGCCGTCGTAGCAGCGATAAAAGCCCAGTTTGTTGCTGATGAAGGAAACTGATGTCCTTGGAAGAACTCTCCACTCAACGTAAATCAGAGATAGCATAGATATACACTAACTAGAAGAGACCCGCTTCATTTAGCTCCGTAAGCCTGCTAACCAGATCCAGTTTCGCACTTGTTCCAAATCTATGACACGAGAAGGCCTTGATTATCTGTTCAGTTTTAAAATCTTGGTTTGCAAAGTACCAAACTCCAACTGACAGCGATATTGGGAAGACGTCAATGAAGAGTGGTGGATTCATTCTCTGTGAGTGACAGTGACATTTCAGTCAAGGATATAGTCTGTTTCTGATTGATAATAGACGATAACCAGTTTAACTGACATTCAAAAAAGTGTATTTTATGCATTTTGATTCATTCTCTTTGAGTGACAGTGACATTTCAGTCAAGGATATAGTCTGTTTCTGATTGATAATAGACGATAACCAGTATATCTGACATTCAAAAAAGTGTATTTTATGCATATTAAATACATCCTCGTACACTGTAGAGAGCAGTTCCTAAATATCCCAGTCCATCCTCGTACACTGTAGAGAGCAGTTCCTAAATATCCCAGTCCATCCTCGTACACTGTAGAGAGCAGTTCCTAAATATCCCAGTCCATCCTCGTACACTGTAGAGAGCAGTTCCTAAATATCCCAGTCCATCCTCGTACACTGTAGAGAGCAGTTCCTAAATATCCCAGTCCATCCTCGTACACTGTAGAGAGCAGTTCCTAAATATCCCAGTCCATCCTCGTACACTGTAGAGAGCAGTTCCTAAATATCCCAGTCCATCCTCGTACACTGTAGAGAGCAGTTCCTAAATATCCCAGTCCA
>NW_026288323.1:167500-170000 GCF_023373465.1 Oncorhynchus keta
GTGTATAAACAACAACTATAAATAATAATAAAATAAGATAATAGATACAAAACAAAAAGGTAAAGAACATAAATCAATCAACTCTAATTAGCACATGTAGGACAGTATGCAAGTGTGTGTGTGCATGGACTTTGCACATGTATTTCTCACATGTGCAGCACATAGTATTTGTTTTATAGTCTTTGGGGGGGGGGCAGAATTGGCATCTCCTCCTCTTGCTTGCCCTAGCTGCAGCCTGAGATGGATGCCTCAGGTGGATCAGGACAAGATTCAGCCACCTGAACAGCTTTCACAAGCGCTGCAGAGGCTGCTGTGCGGGGGAGGCGCTCCCTTCTTTGAACGTGTGGGGTTACAAGTGCCATTACCAGATGTACACAGATATACTCTGTTTTATGAACTACAGTAGGGGTTTTCCTAGACCTTCTGGAGGATTTAGGAGGTCAAATTGTAAGGAGAAAACTGCAGTGTGCAGGATGTTTTAACTCTAGTTATTTAGATCAATACCACTTAATCATCCCCATAAAAACAGACTATTTACAGAATGACATGAGAGAACAGGAGAAAGGGAAAAGAGAGGGAGGGAGAGAGAGGGGGAAGGAGAGAGAGAGAGAGAGAGAGAGAGAGAGAGAGAGAGAGAGAGAGAGAGAGAGAGAGAGAGAGAGAGAGAGAGAGAGAGAGAGAGAGAGAGAGAGAGAGAGAGAGTGGAGAGATGGAGAGAGAGAGAGAGAGAGAGAGAGAGAGAGAGAGAGAGAGAGAGAGAGAGAGAGAGAGAGAGAGAGAGAGAGAGAGAAATAGTGTGGAGTCTTTAAGACAAGCTTCTGGAGTTGGAGCTTCTCGAGGGATTAACCGAATGGATCGGAGGAAGACAGAAAGGGAGGGGGAGAGGATGAAGAGAGGTTGAGAGGTTAGTCTGTGTGGATCTCTGTAGGGAGACAGTTTCTCTTCTCTTTCCCTCCTCCTTTCACTCCTTTTCCTCCTTCTGCCTTTTAGGAGTCATAGAACATTCTCCACTGACCTCTGACATTTATCTCACATGGTTAATCTAGTGTGTGTGTGTGATGTACAGTAACTACCTTGATTTAATGTAGTTTGTGTCAATGCCTAAACTTAACCTTAAACACTTCACAATTTGACGTTTGAGAAACATGAATGTCTAATTCTGACTTGACGCTTTGAGCGTTTGTTGGAGCGTTACCTCTACCTACATCCCTTAAACACACACACATACAGACACACACGCACAGGCATGGACGCACAGGCATGGACGCACAGGCATGGACACACACACATACGGACACACACGCACAGGCATGGACACACACACATACGGACACACACGCACAGGCATGGACACACAGGCATGGACACACAGGCATGGACACACAGACATGGACACACACGCACAGGCACGGACGCACAGGCATGGACACACAGGCATGGACACACA
The DNA here is from genome assembly GCF_023373465.1 of Oncorhynchus keta. Lineage (NCBI taxonomy): Eukaryota > Metazoa > Chordata > Actinopteri > Salmoniformes > Salmonidae > Oncorhynchus > Oncorhynchus keta. Next base: position 168,948 of record NW_026288323.1, read on the forward strand.
GGCACGGACGCACAGGCATGGACGCACAGGCATGGACGCACAGGCATGGACACACAGGCATGGACACACAGGCATGGACACACAGGCATGGACACACAAGCAAAGACTCACACACGCATACGCAGACACACACACAAACACACAGGTGCACACATACAGGAATGCAGGTATGCGCTTGTATGCACACATGCACACCCACACCACCTCTAGCACTCTCTGTATTCATACTGACTCTGACAGGAGGGAGGGAGGGAGGGAGGGAGAGGAGGGAGGGAGGGGAGGGAGGGAGGGAGGGAGGGAGGGAGGGAGGGAGGGAGGGAGGGAGGGGAGGGAGGGAGGGAGGGAGGGAGGGAGGGAGTGATTACATATGCTTGTGCTTGCCTGTTTCTGTTTGCGTGTGTTGTGTGTGTGTGTGTGTGTGTGTGTGTGTGTGTGTGTGTGTGTGTGTGTGTGTGTGTGTGTGTGTGTGTGTGTGTGTGTGTGTGTGTGTGTGTGTGTGTGTGTGTGTGTGTGTGTGTGTGTGTGTGTGTGTGTGTGTGTGTGTGTGTGTGTGTGCTGGCCTTGGCAGAAGAATAGATGAATGTGTGTGTTCAACTCTGAAGCACATATAATATTCTGGAGCCTGTTATAGTGGATGAACTCCACTCTCCACTCCAGCTCTTACTCGCAGCACATGAACTGCAGATCTTACACACACACACACACACACACACACACACACACACACACACACACACACACACACACACACACACACACACACACACACACACACACACACACACACACACACACACACACACACACACACACACACACACACACACACACACACACACACACACACACACAGCTCTGAATGAGAGTTTGATTGTGTCTGAGTAGCCTTGCCCTTGTGCTATCCTCCTTAATTACAATCTGCAAGTCAGTTTATGTGACCTGCTTGGCAACGCATGGAGAGGATGGATAGAATTAAAAGGAGGGACAGAAGGAGGGGAGGGGAGAAACAGAGGGAGAGAAAGGGGGTGGGGAGATGGTTTGGGAAGAGGAAGT
>NW_026288323.1:175000-182500 GCF_023373465.1 Oncorhynchus keta
CAAAATTACAGTTCAGAAACATTCTTTCTTTCTCTTCTACGATTCACTTCTATAATTATAGAAGAAAACAAACAGCTCTTTCACCCATCAATCAACACAATATAAATAAATGAACCTTGGCGACTGTGAATTGTTCCACTCCATCTCAGCATGTAGCCCCCTGTTCAAAATGCAAAGAGCTCTCAACAGTCGACTCAAAACGTGTCATTTGGTGGAGGAAGAAAAAAAATGTCAACACAAAATCTCTTTGCTTGTTTCTGATTCATTTCTGACATACTGTTACCCACACATAAAACATACCTGAACATCTTCTGTGTCTGTGTCCCAAATGGTACAATATCTCATGAAATATGGGCCCTGGTCAAAAGTAATGCACTATGGGCCCTGGTTTAAAGTAGTGCACTATGGGCCCTGGTCAAAAGTAGTGCACTATGGGCCCTGGTCAAAAGTAGTGCACTATGGGCCCTGGTCAAAAGTAATGCACTATGGGCCCTGGTTTAAAGTAGTGCACTATGGGCCCTGGTTTAAAGTAGTGCAGTATGGGTCCTGGTTCATAGTAGTGCACTATGGGCCCTGGTTTAAAGTAGTGCACTATGGGCCCTGGTTTAAAGTAGTGCACTATGGGTCCTGGTTCATAGTAGTGCACTATGGGCCCTGGTTTAAAGTAGTGCACTATGGGCCCTGGTTTAAAGTAGTGCACTATGGGTCCTGGTTTATAGTAGTGCACTATGGGTCCTGGTTTATAGTAGTGCACTATGGGTCCTGGTTTATAGTAGTGCACTATGGGTCCTGGTTCATAGTAGTGCACTATGGGTCCTGGTTTATAGTAGTGCACTATGGGTCCTGGTTTATAGTAGTGCACTATGGGCCCTGGTTTATAGTAGTGCACTATGGGTCCTGGTTCATAGTAGTGCACTATGGGTCCTGGTTTATAGTAGTGCACTATGGGTCCTGGTTTATAGTAGTGCACTATGGGTCCTGGTTTATAGTAGTGCACTATGGGCCCTGGTTTATAGTAGTGCACTATGGGTCCTGGTTCATAGTAGTGCACTATGGGTCCTGGTTTATAGTAGTGCACTATGGGCCCTGGTTTATAGTAGTGCACTATGGGTCCTGGTTTATAGTAGTGCACTATGGGCCCTGGTTTATAGTAGTGCACTATGGGTCCTGGTTTATAGTAGTGCACTATGGGTCCTGGTTCATAGTAGTGCACTATGGGTCCTGGTTTATAGTAGTGCACTATGGGTCCTGGTTTATAGTAGTGCACTGGGTCCTGGTTTATAGTAGTGCACTATGGGTCCTGGTTTATAGTAGTGCACTATGGGTCCTGGTTTATAGTAGTGCACTATGGGCCTTGGTTTATAGTAGTGCACTATGGGCCCTGGTTTATAGTAGTGCACTATGGATCCTGGTTCATAGTAGTGCACTATGGGTCCTGGTTTATAGTAGTGCACTATGGGTCCTGGTTTATAGTAGTGCACTATGGGTCCTGGTTTATAGTAGTGCACTATGGGTCCTGGTTTATAGTAGTGCACTATGGGCCCTGGTTTATAGTAGTGCACTATGGGTCCTGGTTCATAGTAGTGCACTATGGGTCCTGGTTTATAGTAGTGCACTATGGGTCCTGGTTTATAGTAGTGCACTATGGGTCCTGGTTTATAGTAGTGCACTATGGGTCCTGGTTTATAGTAGTGCACTATGGGCCCTGGTTCATAGTAGTGCACTATGGGCCCTGGTTTAAAGTAGTGCACTATGGGCCCTGGTTTATAGTAGTGCACTATGGGTCCTGGTTCATAGTAGTGCACTATGGGTCCTGGTTTATAGTAGTGCACTATGGGTCCTGGTTTATAGTAGTGCACTATGGGTCCTGGTTTATAGTAGTGCACTATGGGCCCTGGTTTATAGTAGTGCACTATGGGCCCTGGTTTATAGTAGTGCACTATGGGTCCTGGTTTATAGTAGTGCACTATGGGCCCTGGTTTATAGTAGTGCACTATGGGCCCTGGTTTATAGTAGTGCACTATGGGCCCTGGTTTATAGTAGTGCACTATGGGCCCTGGTTTAAAGTAGTGCACTATGGGCCCTGGTTTAAAGTAGTATGGGCCCTGGTCAAAAGTAATGCACTATGGGCCCTGGTTTAAAGTAGTGCACTATGGGCCCTGGTTTATAGTAGTGCACTATGGGTCCTGGTTTATAGTAGTGCACTATGGGCCCTGGTTTAAAGTAGTGCACTATGGGCCCTGGTTTAAAGTAGTGCAGTATGGGTCCTGGTTCATAGTAGTGCACTATGGGCCCTGGTTTAAAGTAGTGCACTATGGGCCCTGGTTTAAAGTAGTGCACTATGGGCCCTGGTTTAAAGTAGTGCAGTATGGGTCCTGGTTCATAGTAGTGCACTATGGGCCCTGGTTTAAAGTAGTGCACTATGGGCCCTGGTTTAAAGTAGTGCAGTATGGGTCCTGGTTCATAGTAGTGCACTATGGGCCCTGGTTTAACGTAGTGCACTATGGGCCCTGGTTTAAAGTAGTGCACTATGGGTCCTGGTTTATAGTAGTGCACTATGGGTCCTGGTTTATAGTAGTGCACTATGGGTCCTGGTTTATAGTAGTGCACTATGGGTCCTGGTTTATAGTAGTGCACTATGGGTCCTGGTTTATAGTAGTGCACTATGGGCCCTGGTTTATAGTAGTGCACTATGGGCCCTGGTTTATAGTAGTGCACTATGGGTCCTGGTTCATAGTAGTGCACTATGGGTCCTGGTTTATAGTAGTGCACTATGGGTCCTGGTTTATAGTAGTGCACTATGGGTCCTGGTTTATAGTAGTGCACTATGGGCCCTGGTTTATAGTAGTGCACTATGGGTCCTGGTTCATAGTAGTGCACTATGGGTCCTGGTTTATAGTAGTGCACTATGGGCCCTGGTTTATAGTAGTGCACTATGGGTCCTGGTTTATAGTAGTGCACTATGGGTCCTGGTTTATAGTAGTGCACTATGGGTCCTGGTTTATAGTAGTGCACTATGGGCCCTGGTTTATAGTAGTGCACTATGGGTCCTGGTTCATAGTAGTGCACTATGGGTCCTGGTTTATAGTAGTGCACTATGGGCCCTGGTTTATAGTAGTGCACTATGGGTCCTGGTTTATAGTAGTGCACTATGGGCCCTGGTTTATAGTAGTGCACTATGGGTCCTGGTTTATAGTAGTGCACTATGGGTCCTGGTTCATAGTAGTGCACTATGGGTCCTGGTTTATAGTAGTGCACTATGGGTCCTGGTTTATAGTAGTGCACTATGGGTCCTGGTTTATAGTAGTGCACTATGGGTCCTGGTTTATAGTAGTGCACTATGGGTCCTGGTTTATAGTAGTGCACTATGGGCCCTGGTTTATAGTAGTGCACTATGGGCCCTGGTTTATAGTAGTGCACTATGGGTCCTGGTTCATAGTAGTGCACTATGGGTCCTGGTTTATAGTAGTGCACTATGGGTCCTGGTTTATAGTAGTGCACTATGGGTCCTGGTTTATAGTAGTGCACTATGGGTCCTGGTTTATAGTAGTGCACTATGGGCCTGGTTTATAGTAGTGCACTATGGGCCCTGGTTTATAGTAGTGCACTATGGGTCCTGGTTCATAGTAGTGCACTATGGGTCCTGGTTTATAGTAGTGCACTATGGGTCCTGGTTTATAGTAGTGCACTATGGGTCCTGGTTTATAGTAGTGCACTATGGGTCCTGGTTTATAGTAGTGCACTATGGGCCCTGGTTTATAGTAGTGCACTATGGGTCCTGGTTCATAGTAGTGCACTATGGGTCCTGGTTTATAGTAGTGCACTATGGGTCCTGGTTTATAGTAGTGCACTATGGGTCCTGGTTTATAGTAGTGCACTATGGGTCCTGGTTTATAGTAGTGCACTATGGGCCCTGGTTTATAGTAGTGCACTATGGGCCCTGGTTTATAGTAGTGCACTATGGGTCCTGGTTCATAGTAGTGCACTATGGGTCCTGGTTTATAGTAGTGCACTATGGGCCCTGGTTTATAGTAGTGCACTATGGGTCCTGGTTTATAGTAGTGCACTATGGGTCCTGGTTTATAGTAGTGCACTATGGGTCCTGGTTTATAGTAGTGCACTATGGGTCCTGGTTTATAGTAGTGCACTATGGGTCCTGGTTTATAGTAGTGCACTATGGGCCCTGGTTTATAGTAGTGCACTATGGGTCCTGGTTTATAGTAGTGCACTATGGGTCCTGGTTTATAGTAGTGCACTATGGGTCCTGGTTTATAGTAGTGCACTATGGGTCCTGGTTTATAGTAGTGCACTATGGGTCCTGGTTTATAGTAGTGCACTATGGGCCCTGGTTTATAGTAGTGCACTATGGGTCCTGGTTTATAGTAGTGCACTATGGGCCCTGGTTTATAGTAGTGCACTATGGGTCCTGGTTCATAGTAGTGCACTATGGGTCCTGGTTCATAGTAGTGCACTATGGGTCCTGGTTTGTAGTAGTGCACTATGGGCCCTGGTTTATAGTAGTGCACTATGGGCCCTGGTTTATAGTAGTGCACTATGGGCCCTGGTTCATAGTAGTGCACTATGGGCCCTGGTTTAAAGTAGTGCATTATGGGTCCTGGTTCATAGTAGTGCACTATGGGCCCTGGTTTATAGTAGTGCACTATGGGTCCTGGTTTATAGTAGTGCACTATGGGCCCTGGTTTATAGTAGTGCACTATGGGTCCTGGTTTATAGTAGTGCACTATGGGCCCTGGTTTATAGTAGTGCACTATGGGTCCTGGTTTATAGTAGTGCACTATGGGTCCTGGTTTATAGTAGTGCACTATGGGTCCTGGTTTATAGTAGTGCACTATGGGTCCTGGTTTATAGTAGTGCACTATGGGTCCTGGTTTAAAGTAGTGCACTATGGGTCCTGGTTCATAGTAGTGCACTATGGGCCCTGGTTTAAAGTAGTGCACTATGAAGGGAATAATATTCATAACAGGCGACTGCATCCATGTAAACATCAGAGACGACACATATTGCAACGTTTCCTTCTCTTGGCTCCGCTAGCCGTGTATAGCCTAGCGTAACACAACGCCGCGGGCTAAGCTAATTGCATGGTTTTGTATTGATTGCCTTAGCAGGCTAAATTGTCTGTAATTAGCTTCTCTCTCCCATCCCAAATGGGCCCGTATTCCCTATATAGAGCACTACTGTTGACCAGGGCCCATATGGCTGTGTATAGGGAATAAGGTTCCGTTTGGAACGCAGCCTCTATCCTCCTCCTAGCTGGCAGACTGGAACCCGGAGACGAGCAGCCTCTATCCTCCTCCTAGCTGGCAGACTGGAACCCGGAGACGAGCAGCCTCTATCCTCCTCCTAGCTGGCAGACTGGAACCCGGAGACGAGCAGCCTCTATCCTCCTCCTAGCTGGCAGACTGGAACCCGGAGACGAGCAGCCTCTATCCTCCTCCTAGCTGGCAGACTGGAACCCGGAGACGAGCAGCCTCTATCCTCCTCCTAGCTGGCAGACTGGAACCCTGAGACGAGCAGCCTCTATCCTCCTCCTAGCTGGCAGACTGGAACCCTGAGACGAACAGCCTCTGTCCTCCTCCTAGCTGGCAGACTGGAACCCGGAGACGAGAAGCCTCTATCCTCCTCCTAGCTGGCAGACTGGAACCCGGAGACGAGCAGCCTCTATCCTCCTCCTAGCTGGCAGACTGGAACCCGGAGACGAGCAGCCTCTATCCTCCTCCTAGCTGGCAGACTGGAACCCGGAGACAAACAGCCTCTGTCCTCCTCCTAGCTGGCAGACTGGAACCCGGAGACGAGCAGCCTCTATCCTCCTCCTATCTGGCAGACTGGAGCCCGGAGACGAGCAGCCTCTATCCTCCTCCTAGCTGGCAGACTGGAACCCGGAGACAAGAAGCCTCTATCCTCCTCCTAGCTGGCAGACTGGAACCCAGTGACGAGCAGCCTCTGTCCTCCTCCTAGCTGGCAGACTGGAACCCGGAGACGAGCAGCCTCTATCCTCCTCCTAGCTGGCAGACTGGAACCCGGAGACGAGCAGCCTCTATCCTCCTCCTAGCTGGCAGACTGGAACCCGGAGACGAGCAGCCTCTATCCTCCTCCTAGCTGGCAGACTGGAACCCGGAGACGAGCAGCCTCTATCCTCCTCCTATCTGGCAGACTGGAACACGGAGACAAGCAGCCTCTATCCTCCTCCTAGCTGGCAGACTGGAACCCGGAGACGAGCAGCCTCTGTCCTCCTCCTAGCTGGCAGACTGGAACCCGGAGACGAGCAGCCTCTATCCTCCTCCTATCTGGCAGACTGGACTCCCAAGACGAGTGCCCATCCTCCTCCTAGCTGGCAGACTGGATTTTGGAGCACAGCAGCCTCTTCCTCCTCCTAGCTGGCAGATGAATGGTGAGGCTGAAACAGCCTCTGTCCCCTCCTAGCTGGCAGACTGGAACCCGGAGATGAGCAGCCTCTATCCTCCTCCTATCTGGCAGACTGGAGCCCGGAGACGAGCAGCCTCTATCCTCCTCCTAGCTGGCAGACTGGAACCCGGAGACAAGAAGCCTCTATCCTCCTCCTAGCTGGCAGACTGGAACCCAGTGACGAGCAGCCTCTGTAGCTGGCAGACTGGAACCCGGAGACTCTACTACAGCAGCCTCTATCCTCCTCCTAGCTGGCAGACTGGAACCCGGAGAAGGTCAGAACTATCCTGAAACAGCTGGCAGACTGGAACCCGGAGATGAGCAGCCTCTGTCCTCCAACAGCTGGCAGACTGGAACCCGGAGATGAGCAGCCTCTATCCTCCTCCTATCTGGCAGACTGGAACACGGAGACAAGCAGCCTCTATCCTCCTCCTAGCTGGCAGATGGAATGATGGCAGCCTCTGTCCTCCTCCTACAGCATACTAGATGGAGATGGTGCCTCTATCCTCCTCCTATCTGGCAGACTGGACTCCCAGAGACGAGCAGCCTCTACTAGCTGGCAGACTGGAATGGATGATGGCAGCCTCTATCCTCCTCCTAGCTGGCAGACTGGAATGGATGATGTTGTTAAGAACAGTTGCAGTAAGATGGATGATCGTGTCAAAGGTTCCTGATCTATTTTGGAGCACAGCAGTGTTTATTGTGTCAGATGATGGTGAGGCTGAAATCAAAGCTTCCCCGCCATGAGGGATCCACAATGACAACAGTACTACACCGTCAGTAGGACGATGTTCACTGGCAGGTAATCACTGGAAAAGTCTGGAGGAGAACATGTGTTGAGATTGTCTGAAAGGCAAAGAGTAACTGTGGGTGATTCTAGAAGGTCTGAACTCCTGAAACAGTAAGAAGAATGACATCAACAGCTTTATGAGGATGATGGTGTTAACATACAGAGATCTACTACAGCAATAGATGGATGATGGTGTTAACATACAGATATAGATGGATGATGGTGTTAACATACAGAGATCTACTACAGCTATAGATGGATGATGGTGTTAACATACAGATATAGAT